>NC_134022.1:28565880-28868172 GCF_040712315.1 Castanea sativa
AGTGATCACTCCACAAACATAAGTTTTTGTGGGGTGTGGGGGGCAATGGCCGAGATTTAAGTCTCTAGAAGAGAGTTTTACACACATATACACTTAGATTAGGTTAGAGTAGAATTTTTATCCTGTATAAAAATAATTAAATAAATAAAAGTTACTTGTGATTAGTAACATGTTTATTTGTAAGACCTATTTATTTAAATTTGTCTTATCTCTATCTCTAGCATTACTTAATTCTTTGAGCCTTCTTAATAGTGAAAAAAAAATGCATACTAAAATGTTTTAATATCTTCCAAAAATATTTATATATAAAAAAAAAAATTGCTCCCAAATTTGGGGCCTTCTCTAGTAAGGGGGCCCTAGGCAATGGCCTAGGGCCAGCCCTGTTCTTAGCAAATGTCCTAAGAAGAGCCGTTAATATAACTATTTTTTGGTTGCGAATTTGACAAGGAGCACCACAGGTAGGACGAACTCAGATGGGGTCCAAAGGGGCTTGGGCCACCCCTAGGTCTAAATTTTTTTTTTTAGTCATTTTATATTTCATTTTTTTAGTTGGGCTCCCCTTCTCCCCAATTAGTCTAGCTAGCATAACCCAAATAGCAATTATCCAACCCAAAAATTTAACAAAAACAATAAAAATATTCACAACGGTGATTGTATTTTAGCAAAAAAAAAAAAAAAACTATTTTACCACCAAAGAACAAGAAAATCATGTGTTATTGGAGAAGCTAAAGCTAAATTTTTTGCAATTACAATAAACTGTTATAAATACTATTTGACTGTAGTAAGTTGTTAAAAATAAAATACAATATTTTATTAAGATTATACCTCCTCCTTTGATTAAAACTCAAATTCTCTCTCATGATTCTCTTCTTTATTATTGTGAGGTACATGAATTCCAGTAAGGTAATTGCGCCACGTGTTATACCCGTGACCGAGGAGGACTGTTATCCTACCGAGGAGGCCACGCCCTCGGATTGTAAGTTTACATCAATAGCATGTCATCAGAGGAGGTCACGCTGTACAAAAAGAGTTTCGGAGAAGGGGCTAGCACTGACATGACTAAAGAGTTGGTGGCTGCCGCCACATTTAATGCATCTCACCAAACCTCTTGGCTGCATTTATGTGGAGAAGACCCCTGAACAGTGCTACTTTGACTGTCGCAACTCATAGGGGGATTGGGAATGTGTCTAATGGGACAGACACTCAAATAGTGGCCTGGATGGTCAACAAATGGAGGGCCAAGATCATCTAAGGGAGCTATCTAATGCAAGGAACCCTCCAGGGATTGAGGGCCAGAGAAAAAAGAGAGAAAATTATTGTAGCATCAAGGATAGGACTTGTAACCAAAATCCAATAGAAGCATATATATAAGATTCAGTCTCTTTGGATCGTGCCGAGGACGATTTACTTCGTGCAAACCAATCGTATTCCTGTTTTCTTTTCATCTGGGCTTGCTATAGTTGTCTTTTGATTCATTAAAGCCTAATTTTCCAACCCACTCTCTACAAATTCATTGTATTAGGCTCTTTGGGCCTAAGCCTTATTCCCTTTGGGCTTGAGAACTAAATCCAATCCTTACAATTGGTGCCATCTGTGGGGAATTATTGGAGCTCTAGTGAAAACAACATAGAAGTATGGTAGGCTCAGGGTCAAACCAAGAGGAATCTGTGGGGTCCCAATGTCAAGATGAGCGAGGAAGGGACCAGGAGGTCAGTGTACACACCACACATACTAGTAGGAGCCAGTCCAGGGGTAGGAGCCACGTCTCTCATGAGGCAACTACCAAAAGCATGCAATTAGAAATTGATTGTTTGAGAAGAAAGTTACGCCGAGAGCGACGTAGAGGAACTCCTTCAAGTTCTGACCATTCTTCTGATAGTAATAATGATAAAAGCTACCGGCACAGGTTAAGGACTCCTCCTAGTGAGTCTTTTTCGTACAACGGGGAGCGTCATGATAGGCAGGGGAGGAGAAGCCCGTCACGTAAAGGCTCGAGTAGCGATGCCATGAGTAGGGCTCTGAATCAGATCTCTAAGGCACCTTTTACTCGGCGGTTTACTCAGCTAGCATTTACCATCTACAAATGTAGGACGGACCCCATGGAGCTCGTGAGCCATTTCAACCAGAGAATGGCTGTGTACTCCAAGTACAAAACTTTGATGTGCAAAGTGTTTCCGTCCAGCTTAGGGTTTGTGGTGATGAGTTGGTTTAATGGCCTAAAGAAGGGTTCTATTGGCTCTTTTAAGGAGCTCACGAGGGCCTTTGGCTTTCAATTTATAACTTGTAGTAGGGTTCCTCAACCTTTGGATTCCTTGCTGTCTATGGCTATGAGAGAGGGGGAAACCCTAAAGACGCACTCTAACCGATACTAGGAAATGTTTAGTGAAATCGATGGGGATTTTGACGACATAGCTATAAGGACGTTTAAGGTCGGCCTGCCTATCAAGCATGATTTAAGGAAATCATTGACGCGTAAGCAATTAGTAATGTGTATCAGCTCATAGATTGCATTGATAAGTATAAACGAGTCAAGAAAGACCAGCAACTGGGTAAAGGCAAGGCTAAGATAGTCTCTTAGGATATGAGGGACTTCAGGTTGGACAAGTACAACAATAGTCGTCCTCGGAGGGATTTTTCTGGGGCAATCTGGGGGTTGCTGCTGCTTAAATGGTTAGCACAGTGTTCTGATAACCAATGCATCAAATCTTGGAGAAAATTAAGAACGAACCATATTTTCAATGGCCAAACAAGATGGAAGGAGATCCTGCGAGGCACAATCAGCGCCTTTATTGCAGTACCACCAGGAACGAGGCCATACTACAGAGGACTATAAAACCTTGTGGAATCACCTAGAGCAGTTGCTCTGAGGTGGCAAGTAAAAGCAATTTTTATATCACCCCAACGCACAGAGAGGCCAGGTAGGGACCGGATCACGGGGGATGCTTCTTCAAAGCCACCTCCGGGCACAATCAACGTTATTCTTGCCGCCCCAGGAAGGACTGGTTCTCACCCCTCTAGGGTGTTATCTATAGCTCAGCCACCCCGGGAAGGCTCCTCTCCTGCGCCGAAAAGAAGTAGGGGAAGTCCGACCAGCGCTAAGTTTCTCTGAAAAGGGTAAGGTTGGCACCTTGTAGCCACAAGACGACACATTGGTGGTTACCCTCAGGATAGGGGGTATGATGTGAAGTGAGTATTGGTTGACCAAGGCAGTGGGGCAGAGATTATATACCCTGACTTGTATAAGGGGCTAAAGCTGAAACTAGAAGATTTGACCAATTATGATTCGCCCTTGGTGGGTTTTGATGGGAAGGTAGTCATATCGAAGGGCCAGATTAGACTACCAGTACAGATAGGATCAGATGTAGTAAAAGTGAACTTCATTGTAGTGGATACTTACTCCCCCTATATTGCCATCGTGGCAAGACCTTGGCTACATGCCATGGGCGCCATCTCTTCCACTTTACACTTGAAGGTGAAATATCCTTCTAGCGACCAAGTTGAGGAATTAGTTAGGGGCCAGTCTATGGCTAGGCAGTGTTTGGTTTCCGCTATCAGGCATTAGACCGAAGAAGAGCCCTTGGTTTCTGTTGAGCAAGGTTTATAGAAATCAAAAGAACCGGCTTTATTTACATATATAGCAGAAGGGGAGAGGTGTGAGGAATTGGAAAGGGTCGTTATAAGTGACGATGAGGAGAAATTCTTTCAGATTGGGGCTCAATTGCCTCCTCATGAGTCCTCAGGAGAAGGAATAGCTGGTAGTATTTCTTAGAGAGAATATTGATGTGTTTGCATGGAATGCTTACGAGGCCCCTGGAGTGGACTTGAGCTTCATCTGCCACTATTTGAATGTCAACCCAGATGTCATCCCCAAAAAGCAACCACCTCGGCGCTCGTCTAAAGAGCACTCTGATGCTGTCAGGGACGAGGTGATCAAGCTCAAGCAGGCTGGGGCCATTAAAGAAGTTTCTTACCTTGATTGGCTAGCCAACATAGTGGTAGTGAAGAAGAAGAGTGGAAAATGGCGAGTATGTGTGGATTTTACAGATTTGAACAAGGTGTGCCCTAAGGACCCCTTTCCTATGCCTCGGATAGATCAATTGGTGGATGCCACTGTAGGACATCCTCAGATGAGATTTTTAGACGCATTCCAAAGGTACCATCTAATACCCTTAGCTTTTGATGATCAAGAGAAGACAACTTTTGTTACTCCTACTAAGAACTACCATTATAAGGTGATGCTTTTTGGGTTGAAGAACGCAGGATCCACCTATCAGAGGATGATAACCAGGATGTTTGAGCCACAACTAGGGGAAAGTATTGAGATCTATATAGATGATATGGTAGTGAAGAGCAAGTTAGAATCCGAGCAAGTTAGAATCCGAGCACGTTAGTGACCTCAGAAACATCTTTAGGATATTGAGGAAACACAAGTTGCGCATTAATGTTTCTAAATGCTCTTTTGGTGTCGGTTCAAGAAAGTTCTTGGGGTACATGGTCACTTATCGCGGAATCGAGGTTAATCCTGATCAAATTAGAGCAATTAACAGTTTGCAGCCTCCTCGAAATCCTAAGGAAGTCCAGAGGTTAACGGGAATGATTGTTGCCTTGAACTGATTTATCTCTCTGTCAGCAGATAGATGCAAACCTTTCTTCCAATTGTTAAATAAGTGGAAAGGGTTTGAGTGGACCGAGGAGTGCACCCTAGCCTTTCAGCAGTTGAAGGAATACCTCTCTCGACCACCCATCATGTCTAAGCTTGAGAAAGATGAAGTCCTGTTTGCTTACATTGCTGTAGCTCCCCATGCTGTTAGCTTGGTACTAATACGAGTTGATGATGGCATCCAAAGGCCTGTCTATTATGTAAGCAAATCCTTACATGAAGCAAATTCTGGTACCTGCCACTCAAAAATGCCATATTAGCAGTGGTGCATGCCACACGTAACCTCCCCTATTATTTTCAAGCTCACACGATGGTGGTGTTGACTCAACTTCCTATTGAGACTCTACTGCGGAAAGCTGACTACACGGGGAGGATTGCTAAATAAGGTACTATTCTGGGGGCCTTTGATCTCAAGTATATGCCATGCACCTCTGTTAAAGGTCAAGTCCTTACTGACCTGGTGGCCGAGTTTGCTGAACCTTCTATAGAAGAAGAAGAAGAAGAAAAGTAAGGCATGGATGGAAAATCAGTTGGAGCGGTCTCTTTACAAGAGCTTCTATCTTGGAGGGTATATGTTGATGGTGCTGCTAATTAAAGAGGATTTGGAATGGGGCTAGTTATGATATCTCCCGAGGGGATTGTTATTGAGAAATCCTTGAGGTTAGGTTTCTCGGCCATGAATAAGGAGGCTGAGTACGAGGCCTTGTTAGTAGGAATGACCATGGTTCAGAAGATGGGAGGAAAAGCGCTAAAAATGTTTTTAGATTCTAGGCTGGTTGTTGGACAGGTAAAGGGTGAATTAGAAGCCAGGGATCCAAGGATGCAAGAGTACTTGAGTTAGGTTCGACATTTACACTCAGAATTCAAATCCTTCGCCTTACAACAAATCTCTAGAAGTAGAAATACTCATGCAGATTCCCTTACCACGCTGGCAACCTCCTCGACTCAAAATTTGCCTCGAGTCATCCTAGTTGAAGATTTGTGTAAACCTGCCGAGGTAAAGAAGGATGCAGTTCAGGTCCATTAGATTAGGGTGGGACCTAGTTGGAAGGATCCTATTGTTATGTTTCTCAAGGATGACATCTTGCCCAATAAGAAAGGGGAGGTTGAAAAGGTGCAGAGAAAAGCACCTCGTTTTTTGTTGTTTGAGGACCAAAAATTCTATAAATGCTCTTTCTCTAGACCTTACATGCTGTGTATACATCCTGAGGTAGTAGAACCCCTCCTAGAAGAGTTGCATGAGGGGATTTGTGGGAGTCATACAGATGGCAGATCTCTATCTCATAGGGCCCTCACTCAAGAGTACTGGTGGCCAGGTATGCAAAGGGAAGCACACGAGTATGTGAAGAAGTGTGACTAATGCCAAAAATTTTCCCCAAACATTCATCAACCTGGGGGTGTCCTTAATCCTCTCTCTAGTCCCAGGCCTTTCGCTCAATGGGGTTTAGATATTGTAGGACATTTTCCTAAGGCAGCAGGAAACAGAAAATGGCTTTTGGTTGGCACGAATTACTTCACCAAGTGGGTTGAAGCTGAACCTCTGGCAAACATCAGAGATGCGGATGCTAAGAGATTTATATGGAAAAATATTGTTACTCGGTTTGGGATTCCCCACACCCTTATCTCGAATAATGGGCTTCAGTTTGATAGCAAGGCTTTCAGGAGGTATTGTTGTGACTTGGGCATTAAAAACATATATTCAACTCTTGCTTATCCCCAAGGAAACGGGTAGGCCGAGGTTGTGAATAAAGTTATAGTGAATGGGCTCAAAAAGAGATTGGATGATGCTAAGGGCAAATGAGTGGAAGAGCTACCCTACGTACTTTGGACATATAGAACCACCCTTCATAGGTCCACAAGTGAGACTCCTTTTTCCCTAACTTATGGAGCCGAGGCCGTAATTCCTCTAGAGATTGGATTCCCAATGCTGAGGAAAAGTTTGTTCACTCCGAACAACAATGAAGGGTTACTAGAAAAAAGCTTGGATCTGATTGAAGAGCAGAGAGAAAATGACATTGCTCAGTTGGCATATTATCAGCAAAAGCTTAAGTAAGGGTATAATTCAAATGTGAAGTTAAGGCCACTAGCCCCTGAAGATTTGGCATCGTGGAAGGTCTTGGGAACTGCAAAGAATCCAGCATGAGCAAAGTTATGACCCAATTGGGAAGGGTCATATTGCATCATCTCGGTAGCTAGGGTAGGAGCGTATTTCTTAGAAAATCTAGACGAAAAAAATTGTATCACGCCCCTAAAATGTAAATAATCTGCGAAGGTATTACTATTAAAAAAAAGTATTTCTATCATGTGTTACTTATGGCATTATTTGTTGCAACTTATTATTTCTCTAAGTACTAAACAGAACCTTAGTCCTGCCTAACTCCTCAGACTACATACCTTGGGTAAATTAATACTCTTCACTATTTCTCTAAGTATTAAACAGAGTCTTGGTCATGCCTGGCTCCTCAGACCACATACCTTGGGTAAATTAATACTTTTAAATATTTCTCTAAGTGTTAAACAGAACATTGGTCATGCCTAACTCCTCGGACCACATACCTTGGATAAATTAATACTCTTCAATATTTCTCTATGTCGTAAACAAAATCTTGGTCATGCCTGACTCCTCGGACCACATACCTTGGGTAAATTAATACTCTTCACTATTTCTCTAAGTATTAAACAGATCCTTGGACATGTCTGGCTCCTCAGACCGCCTATCTTGGGTAAATTAATACTCTTCACTGTTTCTCTAAGTGTTAAACAGAACCTTGGTCATACCTGGCTCCTCGGACCACATACCTTGGGTAAATTAATACTCTTCATTATTTGTTTAAGTGTTAAACAAAACTTTGGCTACGTCTGGTCCCTTAGACCACATGCCTTAGGTAAATTAACACTATCCACTAATTATGCGAACTCTCGGATCAATTGCCCTGGGGGAATTAACACTTAGTGAACCCACCAAGGACGGAACCCCATCATATGCATCATCACACGAAAACAAGGACTCACCCTAGGCCTTAGCAGAGGTATTCTGAGGGCTCATTGAGATACTCTTAAGATAAGGTACTCTTTTCCTACTAAGTACTTTGCTTACCTTTGAGGACTCATGCCTCCCCTGTTAATTGCACAATTTTCAATATTAACACTTAGTCATTTTTTCTCATCATTTACATGGTTTCACTCTGTTTGATTAAACAACAAATCATCACCACTAACTTTTGTTAAAGCAATGATGTTAATTCTTAGAATCATTATTAACCTAAAACCTTAACATAGGGCAAAGCAAGGAATATAGTTAACCAAATATAGATATCACGAACAAAAAAAAAAAAAAAGAGTTTCATAGAATGAAAATCAACATATTTTCATTAAATAGAGAAATAATTACATTATGGACAAAGGCAGACTGTCATGAAAAAGGAAAATTACAAAAAATAATATTAAACAAGGAAATGCTATTACAATAATAAAAATAAAAAAGGGAAGGAAAAGGATCCTAAGCTATGCCTTAGGTTTGGGAGGAGGGTCTTCCTTGGACTTGGCCTCAGCTTCCTTTGCCTTGGGATCAGCCCCCCTTGATTTGGCCTCAGCCTCCTTTGCCTTAGGAGCAACCTCCTTGAGCTTGAGTACAGCTTCGGGATCCTTGGCCTCTAGCACGGGCTCAACCTCTTTACCCTTGCCCTTCTCCTCTGGCCGAGGACCACCCTGGCCAACCCCCTCACTTTGGACCACCTTTACCCCTTGGCCTTGGTCACTAACTTGTTTAGGCCCTGTGGAGGCCTTGGGAGGAGGAAGAGAGGTCTGGGTGATAGAAGGCTGCTCAGAGGGAATAGGCGTGAGAACAGTGGGAGGTGGGAGTGCAGCTGGAACATCACGGATGTCAGGAGGATAGTACACGTTCTCAGCCTTCCTCCACTCTAAGGTAGCAGGGACTCCTGCCACATTAAGGGCTTCTGTCCACACCATCTGGAAGTAGTCCTTACATACCTTAGCGAGCTCCTCCACCAGGCGAGCCTCAGTCTCTTCCACCCCAAGGTTGTAGAAGGCATGTGCCGAGGCCTCTACGGTTTCCTTGATCATTTGGGCAGCTTCTTTGGCCTTGGCCAGCTCTACCTTCAGCTCTAGGACCTGCTGTTGGGCTGTGGCTCGCTCTATTTCAGCATCATGGAGCTTTTTGCATTGCTCCTTAGCCTGGTCTTCGGTGTTCTTGAGCCTGGCCTCAGCACTTCGTCTCTCCCTCTCCTCCACTGTCATATTTGTAGCGAGTTCCTTATTTTTCTGCTCAGTTGCGCCCAGGGCCTTGTCAGCATCGGCCCGAAGGCTGGCCTTGGCTTTAGTCTCGTTTCGAGCCTCCTTCACCCATTCCTTGGCAGTAAACCTCCTGAATGGCCTGCACAAAATCGACGAACAAGTGCATTAAAAAAAAAATATGAAAAAAGAGAAAAATGAGGAAGAGATAACCAAACAAGACATGCCGAGGAACTTACCAAGGCTAGATCCCTTTTCAGGGATAAAAAAATGTCTGGCTGCCTCATTTTCTTCAATGCAGCCATGTCCTTTGACAAAAGGAAGGGCTGCTCTAGGGCATCAGCCAGATAGTGCGCATGCCCTTTTTGGAACTCCCTAATGGTGGAGTTCCGGGAAATGGCTTCCTCGTCCAACTCCAGCCGAGGGGCCCAGGCGGGGATTTGATGCCGCACTTCAGCCACATCCTGCTCTTCCTTGCTCTTGACCGAGGAGGCCCACACCTGGCCCCTGGTCATTTTCTGCTACTTTGGTTCCTTTTGGCGAACCACCTCCCCTTTTTCGGCTCCTTCTACCTCTTTCCTTTTCTTCTTCAGATTGGGCATAGGGAGTAGGCTAATTGTGGGAGGAGGAGGAGGGGGAAAAGCAGGGAGAGGCTAGGACCCCGAAGCATCTTTGGACGTCTGTCCCTTAGCCCTATCTGTAAGAAGGTCTCTTAAGCCCTTCCTTCTATTCAGAGCCATCTCTTCTTCTTCTTCCTCAGAGGTGCTGTCCACACGCAACTACGAGGCCAGGAGTGCGAACAGCTAAAGTTCGATCAAACTTGTCCTCCGCGTATAAAATATGAATGATAGGCTTTCCCTATTCTTCCCTCCCTTTCTCGAGTTGGAATCTGTCGATTTTCCTCAAGTAAAAGGTGCGAGGAAGCAATTTCTTCTCTCGGAGCCGCTGTTTCAAGAGGAGCACATCGAGAAGGCTGGTCAACTTGCACGATATCTTCTTGAGCTAGAAAACTGGGCACTGAGATGTCTATGCAGGCTATCCGAGGGTCACCTGCTCTGATTGAGTTGCCTACCTCTTGAAAATTGTCGGATAGGGGCTCGAAGTCGAGGATGAGGTGGACAGCCCTTAATTGCCTGTCTTCGCTCACGAACACCTCGGCTCTCAACACCTTGTTAAGGTCCTTGACGTTGACCAAATTGAGGTTGGGAGTCACGTACCTTTTATCTACAAAATAGCCAAGAGACAAAATCACAGTTAGAAGGATGAACACTTGGGTAGGAAATAAAGTAAAAGAGAAAAGGGGGGCGAAAAGAGGTCCACAAAACTAAGTCCTATTTCGAGGACCTAAACCTAAGGCACCCTACTTGGCTCCCCCTCTTGGGTTGGGCAGTAAATACCGTCGTGCCATTCCCCAAAGGCGATTAAGTAGTAGGCCTTCATGCTCTTGTTGGACTTGGGAAGACACGAGATGAGCCTAACCACTGAGGACCTAGACTTGAGGTAATACCCCAAGTTAGCGAGCAAATGGCACTCGTACATCCAAAAGACGTCGTGCCAGGTAAGATTCAGGCCCATGTGTGCATTGAGGGCATCTACACTACCTAGGACCTTAAATAGATTGGGTGCACATTGGTGGGGACATAGCCTATGGGCGTATAAATAGTCTCTAGTTACTCTACCCATGGGAAGTGTCATTCCCCCTTCTATGAAGGCAATCATAGGAATGACAGCTTCCCCCTCGTTCCTATGGGTTTGCCACTGCCCCGGAGCACAGTACCGTAGGGAAACTCTTGGGGGAATATGATATTTAGCCCTAAATCCCTCCATACCGGCAAGGGTATCTACGAGGTGGGCGAATCTACCCATCTAAGTAAACTAGAGAGAGGTGAAGGAGATATCTGAGAAAAAATGTAGAAAGTAGAAGGCCGAGGAAACTGGTCGAGGAGAAAATAGACTAGAAATAAAGAACTTACAAAAATAAGGATGAGGGACGCTTCAGGAGCTTCTTGAGAACAAGAAGATTTAGGAAATCTTGGAAGCTTGATAATGTGGGAAGTCTGGAGAGTTCGAAGATTTGTAAAGTGGGAAAAATGAACTCTCTAGGTGCCTTATATAGGAGGCAGGTTTGGGTGGGAGTTATCCTGCCCAAAATTCGAGGAGAAATGTCAGCCGTAGGATCTTCATCTCACCGTTGGATGTGGGAAACAAAGCGCCGCCTGGAGCATTTAATGAAGCGTTGTGGACTTCGAAGCGTCAGGTACGGTTACATGACACGCAAAGCGACATTCTCACGTATGAGAATAAAATAAATGTGTTAAATTAATTAATTAAGGTCAAAACCCCACTTCTCTCCTCGGATGTGAGGAAAAAAATTGGAGTTTTGAGGGGCTATTGTGAGGTACAGGAATTCCAATAAGGTAATTGTGCCACGTGTCATACCTATAGCCGAGGAGGACTGTTATCATGCCGAGAAGGTCATGCCCTTGGATTGTAAGTTTACGTCAATAGCACATCATCAGAGGAGGTCGTGCTATATAGAAAGATCTTCGAGGAAGGGGCTAGCACTGACATGACTGAAGAGTTGGTGGCTGCCACCACATTAATGCATCTCACCAAACCTCCTAACTGTATTTATGTGGAGAAGACCCCTGAATAGTGCTGTCTTGGCTGCCACGACTCACAAGGGGATTGAGAAGGTGTTTGATGGGACAGCCACTCAAATAATGGCCTGGATGATCAATAAATGGAGGGCCAAGATCATCTAAGGGGGGCTATATAATGCAAGGAACCCTCCAGGGATTGAGGGCCAGAGAAAATTACTTTAGCATCAGGGATAGGACTTGTAACCAAAATCTAATAAAAACATATATTTAAGATTCAGTCTCCGCGGACCGTGCCGAGGACGATTTATTTCATGCAAACCAATCGTATTCTTATTTTCTTATCACCTAGACTTGCTATAGTTTTCTTTTGATTCATTAAAGCCTAATTTTCCAACCAACTCTCTACAAATTCATTGTATTGAGCTCTTTGGGCCTAAGCCTTATTTCCTTTGGGCTCGAGAACCAAATCCAGTCTTTACAATTATTTTAATGAGTTATTTATATTATTTTAAATGAAGTGATAAAAAAAATAGAACATTTGATATTGGGTGTATTATAAAGTGAAGTGGTAAAATAGATAAAGTCGTTTTTTGAGGTACTAAAAGCTAAAAATTTTAGTACCATCACTGTAAATGCTCTAACTTAAAAAAAAAAAAAATTCATCGTCAGTCTAGTATTAAAAAAAACATTATTTTGTTTTTGTCTTTGTTGGTAGATGATTGCATCTTAATATAATTAGAAACAACGATTTTGTGTATTTATAATTTTTTAATACTATATGGATATTTATTTGAAGTTTTTTTTTTCTTTATACTCCGGCCCCCGTTAGTTTAAAATCCTAGATTCGTCCCTCCACTGGTGAATCACATACTTTAGGGTTCGTTGGGGTGAAAAGTGAGGGGGGGGGGTGGAAAATTGAGGAATTTAGTTGAAGTGATTTTGGGGGGAGGGAGGAGAAAATAGAAATTTGAGAGAAAATGAGGAAAAGAAGGAGTTGGATGGAAATTCCCATCTACCCTTCCCCCATCCCCTAAACTAAATGAGTTATTCCTTTCCTTTTCCTTTTTTTTTTCTTCATTATTGAAGGTTTGGTTGCTTTTTTTTTTAATATTCCAACAATAATTTTTTTCCTTTATAAAATATTTATAAAAATAAAAATAAAAAGTTATGAAATAGGAGCTAACTCTATTTTCTACCTCTCCACTTCACCCCAAATCAAATACAAACGAGGAAAATTAAAAACCTCTTATATTCCCCATTTTTCCACCTCTCCGCTTTTTTAATTCTACCATGTGCTATCTATGGGACCATTTGTACGGTGTGCCTAATCATGATATGTAATCAATTATTTTGAGTTATTTAATTTTGCGTCTGGTTGACGGATTCTTTTAGAGTATTTGTTTATAAATTATTTTAGAAAATTTTTAATACCACTTTCATGTAAAATGTAAAAATTGTTAAAATATTAGTTTTTTATTTATTTTAAATTTCCATAAAAAATTTTAAAAATATTTCTTAAACTATGCTTTTAGGATACCATTAATTTTTCCCTTTAATTTTTTTGTTTTTTAAGAAAATTTCATTTTATACCCTACAATTTTAAGATGTAACAAATTACCTGGTAGAGTTTAGTTTTGTGTGTTTTTGAAAGTTGAGTTCAGAACTCAAAATTGGCTCTAAAAAGGTCAAAAGTTATTGGCACACTATACCCTACAATTTTAAGATGTAAAAAATTACCTGTTAGAGTTTAGTTTTGTGTGTTTTTGAAAGTTGAGTTCAGAACTCAAAATTGGCTCAAAAAAGGTCAAAAGTTATTGGCACACTATACCCTACAATTTCAAGATGTAACAAATTAAACCTAATTACCTACTAGAGTTTAGTTTTGTGTGTTTTTGAAAGTTGAGTTCAGAACTCAACATTGGCTCAAAAAAGGTCGAACGTTATTGGCACACCTCTTCTTCCTATGAGAGAAACCATTCCCAAGAACTGAAAAGTGTGATCAGTAGACTCTGATTTGTGTCCAGCGCCAGAGGTAAGAAGGAACGTGATAGTGGGCGACCAATGGTATAATGAAACAGATTATCATACTTCTAACGATAAGGTGAAACACAATAATACCCATGTCTGGTGTAAGATAGAACTAGAAAAAAATAGACTTGGTAATTGGTATAGTTAAGTATTTGGCAATAGAAGGTCATGATTAAACTCAACAGTAACAAAAATAATTTTCCAATAACAACAAAATGGTAAACTAAGATCAAATCCTTCGATGATGATTTTGGTTTATAGAGGTAGACTTGGAATTGTGATGAAGGAGAATGTATGTCCAACCGTGTACCACAATGAAAAGTATATGCCTGATAGAAAAGTGAGGTATGAGGAAGATTTTCTTATGTATCTTTTAGTATGGATGGTAATAGTAGTAAAGTGGCAATTAAAGAAAGTAAAACTATCCATGTGTAAATTGCCATGAAATAGGTTGGAAAAGATAGCTCCAAACCAATTTAGAGTCAATATTTGTCCTAAAAGGCTAAAACTATACAAGGAAATGCCTCACAAAATTTCCCAACTGTTGAGAAAAGCAACTTGACCAATTTCATCATGTGGACAGACGAAGGTAAACACAGATTACCATTTACCAGTAACATCTGAACAACGCATTACTATTTCAGCATGCCAGGCTAAGAAAATTTATAATTGTTACCAGTGTAAACATGTTTTTAATGTAATGATGCCTCCCTTTCAACAATAAATCATTGGCTGCATCTGTGAATAGGGACCAGCTCTTAATTATTTCTTCCTCTGGGGTATCCTTTGAACAACTACCTGCAACCGACAATCAGAATGCAAAATCACAATGGTGGTCCATTTCAGTTGACAAAACTAAATTATGCACTGCTTATGAAAAATAAAGGTGATGGTGGTTTAAGAAGAAATTTTATCAACAATACAAGATTAGATCTAATATAACGTAAATATGGTGAAGATCTAATATGAACCAGCCAGGAGATGCCACTTTTCAAGCCAATTGACCTATTTGAAGGGTTTAGGAAGAAATTCTATCAACAATACAAGATTATAGTAAAGGAAAAAAAAAAAGGAATTGAAGTTGGAACAATAAAACATCAAGTTTCAAACAACTCAAGAAATATTCGTATCTAGAATTTCATAAAATATATAAGAAAAAATTGCTACAACTACTAAAAGATGCTATTAATAATAGCTTTAGTAAGCCCAAAATATTAAGTACTCGTCACCTATTTAACAGTTAAATACTGAGTATCTAATTTCATTAAAATTCACTAGACCTTTAAAAACTAGTAAAGATATAATAACAAATAAAACAGAACATAAACAAATAAATACTCTTCTAGTGATAGCAAACATGTTGACAAAATGGACTGATGGGCCTGCTTTCCTTTGAACTTTAATTCACCTTTTCTCCTTGGGTTAGTGAAAACTCTATTCAAAGTTTGGCTTCAATCTTCCACTATATATTGTAGTCACAAATAGTATTTTTCATCCTTTCTGTCTTCGTCGCCTTAAGAATATAAAGAAATAGCTACTTAACCTTAATATGCCAATAAGAACTCATGCATTACAATTTACAAGCCTGAGAACTTTTCTTCAATTTGTAGAATGAACAAGTCATAGAATAAATTACCATCATCTAACATGATTCAACTTAGTTTTAAAAAATTGTTTAACCTCAACCTTGCCACTCCAACTCTCTTACATATAGTTGAATTGAAGGATTAAAAGTGTAGTGTGGCCTTTTTCCAACATCTCCAGTTGATCTATCCATAGGAAATATGAATTTGTACAAATCCAGAGTAGGGCTACTCAAAAGTTAAGATTAATAAAATAAATAGTGTAAACCAAATATTCATCTTTCTGCTGGCACTGAATGAGAAACTACTTAGAAGTCATGAAACGCTACGCTAATCAGACTAAGTTAAAAGCAGGTCACCTTTCTAGTTTTTAAGTCAATGGAGAAAAACTACTTGAAGTCTGAACAAAGAAGAAAAGCTGCCTACCCTCTCACTAAAGTAGTATATGTAACTGCAGGAAATAAAAATGTGGAGAGTATCTTCCTCCTTTTGCCTGGTGGACTAAGGCTATGATTATTGTTTGACTAAGGCTATGATTATTGTTTTTTATCATGTATTTTAAACAAGGAAGTATATGAGATTGATGAGAGAAATATTGCCAGAAAATTTACAAGAATGTGACTTACAAAAAGGGCAAGGAGTTACTAGATTAAAAAACAACAAAATATTGCTTTGTCATGGGGATTAATATTTTGATTTGAACAAATTATCAATCAACTGCAATGATCAAAATCGCTAAACATACTTTACCTCCTACTAGATAGAACCATTATTTAACTGCCTGAAGCATTGCAAGAGTTGACACTATTACCCATTTTAGGGATGTAGCTATGGAAGTAAATATATTTACTAGAATTTGTATTCCGTTTAGCCTTATGGTCTGCTGTGTTTCACATATGGCAGCAGAGAATGGGAGAAATGGTCTGTTGCATCAAGGGAGAATTTATGTTGAAGAAAATATTCTTCATATGATCAAATGGGAAGTGAGAAGGAGAATTGAAGGGAATGACTGATTTACTAACTCTGTTCAAAGCAGAGTCTTGTGCTGTGTATGGTGAATTTCCTTATCTGTTCTTAAACCCCCTTCTTCTTTTATTCCTTTATCTTCTTGTGATTAGCTGATTGTTTTCCTTTGTATATGAGTTAGAGTAGGTGTATATACTGGTGCTCCAGTTTTGTTATTAGGTGCTGATACTTGAACTTTGTATTCTGTTCATTTGTGGCAATAAAATCTTCTCATTCACAAAAATAAATAATAATAAAAAAAGATTTTTATACTTAATGTGTCATACACATTTAACATACTTAAAAGCATGGATTATTGCAACACAAGAAGAAAAATTGTTTGGAACAGTACCTTTCCAGAATTTTCCTTATTTCCCACTATAGTTTGACAAGCAAGCCTCCAAGATTCAGGTTTCTGTACATAATGTTAATAACCCAAGTTAAACTAGCCATTTTTTAAAAAGAATTTACATGATGAACAAAAAAGAAATCTTCGTATGAAGAAACATACACACCAACAGAATAATTGACACTCGCTTTGAATTATGAGAAAAGCCATCATTTTTTATATAGAAGCAATGAGATGATCTTTCAATTTCACATTGTTATTTATCACCATTACAACCTTATACAGACCATTGTTACCATTTAGTTCAAAAGTGTATCAGACATTGAGGAACGTGAAATGTTGGAGTGTTTATAAGAGTCATTATCAATTAAATTTAAAGGGAATTTGAGTGAGAGAGAGACAGACAGACAGAGAGCTTGCCTTCTTCAGATACCGAAGCTCTGTGTTTGTTCTTTCATTTAGAAGATCTTTTCCATCAATAATCTGCACAGCAAGGAACAAGGAAGCTACAGATAATTAACGAACATTACCATTTAAATTTTGTTTGACTCCTAAATATACCTCACCTGATAAAGCTTGCTTTGGATATTCATATATTTTGCTCAATCACCCAAGTAGCATCTATATCTTTTTTCCTATTTTGGATGAACAGGATATGCAGCTTTTAATTGTGAGTCATTTTTATATATTTGCTTTTATCTTGTAGAAGTTCAATAATTTTTTTTCCTCTTGTGCAGAAACTTGGAAACATTGTACATACTGCCCCAAACAAAACCATTCTTAAAAAAAAAAAAAAACAAGTTTTTGAACACTATTCTTTTAGTCCCTAGTCTCATAACATCATAAAGTTTTAATTTAATCAATTAAATTAAATAAAAAAAAAAACTGCAAGTACTAGATGAATGTATGTTAGAATTATACCTCAACAATACAAGTTCCACAGCTTCCACCACCACCACAATTCATCACTTTTCCCTAATCAACAAGTCAACACTGCATTTAACATTGATTGTACCATTTGAACCACAAATAAAATGAACATAACTGATCGAGCAATTTGTTAAGAGAAGAGACAGCTTTTCACAATTTAGTATCATCATCATTCATGTCATGACTCATGACTCATGACAATCAGGATTGGAGTAGAAAAGTATACAACATTAGCACAGACGCCACCACAATGACTTCTGGAATTTTCGAAGAAAAAATTAGTGATTGAAAATCAACCACGTTCTTTCTTACTTGATACTTAGTAGCTAGAGACGTCAAGGTGAGAATGGTGCAACCGTGCAAGACCTTTCTTCTAAAAATTTATATCTCAAAAGAAACTATTCCAAATATTACTAATTTTACTATAAAAAACTCATAGTAAACTTACAAAATTTTGCTTTCCGTCCCTAATTTTTAAAAGATTTGTTTTTAGTCCCTAAACCATTGAAAACTGAAAAGTTTGTCTTTCATCTCTAAACAATTGAAAGTGTTTCACTTTCTGTCCTTAAACTTAAAAAAAATTATAATCAATGATAAATTAAAAGTTCATTTTTCATCCCTCTTTTTGTCCTTAAAGCCTAAACTATTAAAAAAAAGTATAATCACTTTAAAATTTATGGATGAAAAATAAATTTTTAGTAAAGTTTAGAGTTTTACCTAAAAACTTACAAACTATCTGAAAAAAAAAAAAGTATAATCAATGACACATTAATAACATGATAAATAAATTTATTTATTTTTTAAAATTTTGTATTTGAAAATTGATATCTCAGTGTATAAAATGTATATGGTAAAATTTGTAGTAGCATGCTAACATGTAAAGCAATCATGCGCACGCTAGAAATAGTAAGGGAACAAGAGGCTAAAGTGAGCTAAAAATTTAAGAATAAAAAAAGGGGAAATAATCTTACATACGTGGCGTAGAGCTCAATCTTGTTATCCAACATGATGTTCCTCAGAAGCTTCTCTCCACTTATCGCTCTGGCTGTCTCCAAAGGGTACGACCCATCACTCTCTGCCTTCGGCTATGCCAAACAAACAAAAACCCATTATCTTAACATAACAAGTAGGAAGCGTGGACACAGATATGGCACAACATACTGACACGACCAATTTTTAAAAAATTATAAGATAAAACGGGCAGTAAGTATGACACTGATACAACATGGATATGACAACCTAAGTGAAGTGTCCGTGCTTCTTAGAAGAGAAAAACAACAACAAATTGAAGTAGTTTAAAAGTTAAATGTAAATGCATGTTACCCCAATAAATTCGAGCTCAATTTCTGGCTTTTCTAGTGGAGCCGGAGAATTTGCAGCCACTGAGACAGAGAATGGTTTTTTTCTGAGGATGTTTCCGTAGTTGCCATTGCCGGAGGATAATTCCGGTGGCCGGAGCGACATGGACGTGAAGCTCAAGCTCAGGGAAGCCATTTATATATACTTTAGATAGACAAACTTTCAATCTGAAAAGTTAAAAACTATCGTTGGTGTTCCTTAATCCTTATGTTATAGTTTTCGAAGACAATGAGAACCGTCGTCGTTTTGACTTTTCATATTCCACATAGCTGTTGTCCACAACTTTATTATAGATTGATGTCGTGACGAGGTTAACGTTGTTCAGGCAGTACAAACGCCTCAATAATTTCTCTAAACAAAAGACGCCTCAATATAAGGATTTATTGCGTTAAGGTAGAAACTTTCGACGCAATAGATGTTATGGGATTTATTTCAATTTGATCCCAAGTTTTCTTAGCATTCAATTTAATCCATGGACAAAACTTAGGTACAGTTCCTTAGGTACAGTACTTTAGGTTCCCTACTTAAAAGTTTGACATCTATCCAATTTGACCACTTAAACAAACGGCGTTAAATTTTGACATCTTCCTCTTTTTTTTTCTTCTTCTGTACTGCAAATGTCGTTAAAACTATTTTTTTTTCTTCTTCCTTTTTTTCCTGTACTGCAACAGTAAGAGAAAATCAAACAAAAAAATGCAGAACTAAACAAAAAAGATCAAAAAATCAAAGCCAGATCTACTGGGTTTCAAACCAAAAAAGGACCATTTCTTCCTCATTTTCTCAGTAAGCAAACAGAAAAGAAGAAATAATAAATAATTATCCATATTTTTTATTCATCATCATCTTTATATCTTTCTCTCTCTCCCTCTTCGTCTCTCTCTTCTCTGATACAGAGCAAGCAACACATCACAGCAACCACACCCGCGGCAATCACACCAACACATCACAGCAACCCACGGATCAACAACCCACCACCACCACCGACCCATAGGCCACAACCCACCGACTCACATCCACGAAACCCACTGACCTACGGGCCACAATCCAATCAGACCACACCCACGAAAACACAAACACAAACCCAACGCAAACTTGGCAGAAACCCAACACAAACACAAACTCAGTACACAAACACAAATCCAGCACAAACTCGACAGCGATGGGGCTTGGGTAACAGATCGGCGATGGGACTTAGGGAGATGGGGTCTTAGCGGTAAGGGTGTCCAAGACTCTCTCGACCCACGGCCACCAGAATCGAAGGCCGATTGACTCGAGCACCACTGCGGTCGGCGAGCTGGCCGGCGAAGCAGAGAGGAGTTGAGGGAGGTGCTAAAGAGAATCATAGATGAGAAAAGAAGAAAGAGTCATAGATCAGAAAAGAAGAAAGGAAGGAGATAAACATACACACACACACCGAGAGATATGAGATACTCTTTCTTTTCTTTTTCTTTTTTTGGGTTTTGGGATGGGAAGAGAAGCCATTTGCAGTACAGAAGAAGAAAAAGAAAAGAAAAGGAAGATGTCAAAATTTAACGCCGTTTGCTTAAGTGGTCATATAGGACAGATGTCAAAATTTTAAGTAGAGAACTTAAGGTACTGTACCTAACCTAAGGAACTGTACCTAAGTTTTGCCCTTAATCCATATATTTTTTAACTTGTAATCAATTTAGTCATTATCATATTTTCAGTAACTATACTAACATGATTAACGGATTGTAAATTTGACACATGTAAAGCTTGAGCAATAAAATAATATTAAAATTTTTAATTAGGGTCCGTTTGGATACAGCTTATTTTGCTAAAAACTGAAAACAATAAAAAAAATAATAAAAAAGTTACTGCTTACAAAATTTTTACTGTTCATTAGCTTAAATACACTGTTCATGGACAATGAACAATGCAATAGGCGTTGAATTAAAAACAAAAAAAAACAAAAAAACAAATATGCAAACGTGGGAAGCACAAAACGTGCTTCCCAAACGCTCACTTAACACTAAAAATACCACATCGACACTTGAAGGGGAAAAAAAATTCAAATTAGGGGCAAAAAACAGTACATCTATTCTGACTAAGAGTTTTACTCAGGCTAAATATATGGGTATTGCAATCTAGATTCTTCTAAATTAAAGAATGACTTCTACCATGTTTTAACTATATTTTGTGCAACTATATAAATTACTTGTTGCACGACTTTTAGAGGTAAGAAAGGATCGATGATGTACCAAAACTAAAACTTTCAGATCTTAAGGTATTCTTCCTAAATCCAAAGCCTAAACAGTAAAACCATCTTGGGCCTGAGCAAAAACAGGAAGAAAAAATTGCGATCCTATACACCTTTAGCATCAATTGTTCATGAAACCATAGACTTTGATTTCAATGAATATATTGTTGTTGCACTTTTTTGAGGAGTTTCTTGGAGTGACAGAGATTCTAATTTATGCAGGCGCTATTCATTCGTGGGGAAGATCACTATAAAAGGATTTTAGAGCATAGTAATGTTATAACTACAAACTATTTTATAACATTTTTACAAAATGTTGATGTGGCTAATGTCTTATTAGTTTTCATCTAAGCCCACTATTAGTGTGCGTTTGGCAAAAATTATTTTTGCCAACTTATTTTACTATTCAGCTTATTTTTGCTACTATTCATGGGTCCCACTACATTTTTTAATACTATTCATGAGTCATATTATACTATTCCAGCTAACTTTTATCTCTATCTACCGTACTTTCAATAAAAAGTTTTCAATTTTAGCAAAATGAACGGATCCCAAACAGACAATATCATTTTTTTTCATTTAACGATTATCATTCACTACATTAGTAGTTTATAAATTTTTTTGTAAAATAGTTTGTATCTCTAATATTATTCTTTTAGAGCATTTAGAACTATTGCGAGAGGAAGGTAATTAAGTACAACGTTTGTAGAGGATGCATAAAGAACCAAAGACTACCAAAGTTTCATGAGTATATACTATTGTAACTGTTCCTTTAAAGTGTATTCTAAAATGGTTGGACCCTTAAAGTGATTTTTCCATTGAAGGGATTCTTAATTGGTTTTCTACTTTGTAACGAAATCTTTATGTTGTTTTTTTAGTCCCTTGCATATTTATTGTTCCTATATTTGGTGTTATAAATATAATTATAAAGATATTTGTTTGCACTGTCTGTGTGGAATTAATTATAAATCCATTAATTCAGCTGCATAAATTTTTTAGGGGTTAACATATAATTTTTTATTATAAAATAAATTATAGCTTTCATAGTGATGAATCATGAAAATCTCATCGTCCAGAGAGGCCTTTGGACGATCAACGAGCCATAAAGGCACATTTAATTAATACATCTTCCATTACTAAACGGACTAATAAATCAAGCATGACCATTGGATGGATATTAACAGCATTGCAATTAAAAAAAAAAAAAGCATTGCAATAAATCACTAGAGGTGTTACCAAAGCCATTATGGCTACCATTGAAGACCTCTAACTGCTAGAAAAGCAAGTAACTATATAAACTATATCAAACCTCAAACAAAGGTACACAAAAAATATAAGATATTTTAAGTTCTAAAAATTTAGAATAATTGGCAAACCGTGAGCATAAACTTATCTAGATATAGATTCCTAAGCCTATAGGCCTGATTAGACAATGCTCATGGGGTTACAAGTCAGAATACAAGAACATTCAAGCTGTAGAAATGAGAATTCAATTTCTGAAGAGTTCGACGGATCGAACAGGTTCAACCAATCGAAATTTGCAAATATGAAATTTCTACAGAATTCTATTTTAGCCTAAATTCTGCTTAAAGATTTTGGGTTTCAAGTGAAACACTTATAGTATATAAAGGAAAATCCTAACTACGTTTTCAGTGCTTTTGAGAAGACTTTGGAAGTGCTCTTATGAGATCTAAAATGTATTGTGCCTTCTTCTTTCAAAATCACTACCGAAAATCATTCTCATACCATTAGAACCGGTAGATCTGAAGTTGCTATAACAAGATTAACAACTGCTGATAATCTAAACCTTTAATGGTGGTTTTGAAGTCACAAACTGGAGAGTTTATGTTGCTAAACCTTTGAGTAAGATTTCAAAGTCACAAACGTAGGTGTTTGTGCAAAGTAAGTCCAAGAAGAGAAGGAGTTCATGGATTGGGAGCTTGCACGTAGTTATGTTAGTAAGTTACTACTTGAGGTAACAATAGATTTAGGGTTAAATCTGATTGTAAAAATTTTGATACTCTTATAGTAGATTTGCTTTACCTTAAAAAATAGCTAGGTCAAATCCTCCCTAAGTTATTACCTTGAAACGGTTCGTTTCATCGGTTTTTCTAGGTCATTATATCGTGGTATTATTTACTTCTCCGCTGTTGTGCATGATATAATTTATTATTATTTAACCTAGATCTGAATAATTAACCTAAGTAATCACTTGGCTAATATATTAGGTTAAACAATCTTGTTTAAGGGGTCTAAACAAACAAACAAACAAACAAACAAGATACAATACTCTCAATCTTTATCCTTATCTCTCTCTCTAAGTCTAAGATATCTTTGTCATCTGAGACTCATTGGCTAACATCACATCAATGACCTTTTCAAAAGAAACACTATTTCTGATTTTGTGCAGGAATCAAGCTGGTCATACTCCATTTGGACGAATCTATCAACTGGCAAATTTGGCTTCATTACACAATATTGTGAAGTTATTGCTCAATGTGACATGCATTAACATCAGATTTAACAAAATTACTATAATGAGTTACCCCGTTATTGCTTGCCAAAAGTGACCAAATATTAGGTTTGCACGCGACATAGCAGAGATTACTTTAGGTTAGATGTAATTGTCCTACTGGTACCCTATCATAATCTTTATAAAAAAAAAAGTTATAAAATCATAGAGATATTATTTAATGCCGACATAAATTATCATTGTATATGACAAATTATTATTGGTGACCTTGTTATTGCATGCAATGTTATTATTCTTACCTTTTAGAACGCATGCATTATTTTGTTACTTCTTTTCAAAAGTGATCAAAACATAGAAATTAAAAAAAAAAAAAAAAAAAAAAGAAGATATAACTTATCATGAACGTGGCAACGCTTACAATCGAATTTGACGTATTTGTCTTATTTCACCCTGTTAACATTTAAAAATAATAACACAAAGAAAAGAATTATACAAAGCTGTGGGGTTTACTATTCACGTTGAAGTGAGTTTATAGTGAATGAATGTGAGTAAAGTTTTCAGATGGCTACCATGTACAACTAATGTAGCAAATGTAGTTTTTTTTCTAAGTCCTGCATTCTCCAATTAGTTTGATTCATAAGCATATGTAATGGAAAATAAATTTTCGTTTTAATTACCCCCCATCATGCATATTTATTTTGAAGCGTATATCGTTTTCAGCTGTATCTTTCATCTTAAATTTTATGATATAGATGGCAAAATATTTTGAAATACATGTTAATCTCTCCAAATTTTATATTTCCTTCTTAGGCTTTTGAGTTTTGATAAATCTTACCATTTATTTTCTTTTTTATAATTCAATTATTAATCTTAGTTTTTTTTTTATTGAAGGGACTTATAGACAATATTACTAAACTATAAAATTCATGGCTCTTAAAGCTTATTTTTATTAGTGGAAATCAAGGGTTATAGAATCGTACACTTTGTATATTTTTGTATGGACTGAGTTCATTACATACAAAATGTTTTAGAATTTTATACACAGCCTAGAAATAATTAGTTTCAATTTTTTTTTTTTTAAACCGTGTAAAATTATTTGTGTGCGACAAGTATTATCCTTTTTATATATCACTCCATTTCTAGGCGTACCTCTGAGAGGGATTCTGATCCAATGACTGACTTGATAAACTTATGGACCACATAGGAATACTTTAAGGGTGTAAAGAAATATCAATGGCGTACGAGCTTAAATTTGTTCCTCACTTCTCCATTCAAGACGTGATGGCTAATAATTTTATGGGCCTCACTGTCAAATGCAATTAGTGTTTTCAGTTGACTACTAGCACTGCGTGTACGTTTATACTAAAATAATTGAAGTAGAAGTTAAACAAATGATTACTTGAATTTTGTGCTAAGTGTTTTAAATTATTATTCTTAATTAATTCTAGCTTTGTACTGAAATGTCCCTCCAATTTGAATTTACTTAAAAATTTATTCAAAACCATTTATAACTTATTTGAGATTAATCTAAAATACTCTTCAAATTTTAAAACGTATCATTTACTCAAGTACCAACTTTAAAGAAAATTGTATTGGTAATACCATATTCCAAAAAACTAATTATGCATCTTCAATAATTCTAAAATATTTCCTTATTAAACACTTCAAGAGGAAGGATCAGGACTTTTCATTTACTTTCTTGGCATTGAATTTTCCTTCTCATCAAATAATTATTATCTTTTACTTGGGTCAAGTATACTTTTGACCTCATTTTTCGAGCTTGCATCACAGACAGCAAGATAATTGATGCACCCATCGAGTTCAACAATCACTTGTACTCATAATATGAATAAGAGAATATCTTAAACTATCAAAGATTAAATTTATTATTAATTAAACTAAGCGATGTAGTATTGTTGCATGATGATATTATTAATTTATTATGCATAATTTTATATCAAATACTCGAAGAGTTTAAAATACCCTTTTTAGAAAAAAAAATTTATAAAGGTTGAATTACAAATTAACAATATAGTTACAAATTCGTTCATACTGTACACTAGGATCATGAAGAATACATGTCATTATGGATTTGTTGACAAAGATTTAGCCTAGAGCAAGTGGTCTGCATCTTTATTATCAACGAAATTTTTGCTTAAGCATTGGCCTTTATAGTAAAGAGGAAGGCTAAACTGCAAGCAACATAGTTACAATATCCACACTTTTCATGTGGCTATGGACTGTATGGTTGAAATTCTCTAAAAAAAAAAAATTTTCCACTCGGTTGATCATTTACATCATATTTTTTTTTGGGTAAACTAATTTACGTCACATTAAACTCTTAATTATGCAATGTTCTAATCGTAGTAATTTTTTTTTTCATACTCAACTGTTATAAAATCAAATAGGATAATTTTTCATGTTAAATTATCCATTTTATCATTATTTTAGATGAGCAACAACATGATCGCAGATTTGTCACATTTGTTAATAAATTATGTCATTAAACGTTAACAATGGTACTATAACCTTAAAATATTAGAATAATCATTGAAGGATGCTGACTTTTAAATAAAGAATAAAGTTTTCCTCTAAAGTCCCTAATTAAAAATAGATTAACAATACCACATTCTACATACATAATAAATTTCAATAATAAATTTGATAACTTTTATTTAGAGGAATATTATGTCCACATGCAGCAGTTTCACAATAAATTTTAAGTGGCAAATTGTTGTGGGTTATTATTAGTGGACATAAAAATAATTTTAGTGTCTGTTTGAGATTCGTTTATTTTGCTAAAACTGAAATTTTTTTGCTCAAAGTACTATAGATAAAAATAAAAGTTAGCTGAAATAGTACAGTAGCACTCATGAATGGTATTAAAAAGTGCAGTGGGATCCATGAATAGTAGCAAAAATAAGCTGAATAGTAAAATAAGTTGGCAAAAATAATTTTTGCCAAACAGACACTAAGTAGTAGGTTTAAATTAGAACCAATAACAACTTACCATTTATGATTTATTATAAAAATATTATAGACGTAATTTTTTTTTACAATTTGTTAAGATTTTAAATTATAATTAGAATATTTTTATTATACATTAATGTTACAATCATTATATTTATTGAAAATAGAAATTGTTATCTACTCTCCACCCACCTTCTAAAATTTGAAACCTAGAAAAAATTTGGTGCTTTGAGAGCAATGCTTTCTCCTCTCACATGAGGGGTAAGCTCTATGGTGGAACCCACGTGTAGGACCCACCCCTCATGTATGAGGAAGGAGCATTGCTGTAAGAGCATGTAAGAATTACCCCATAAACTTGGCAAACAAATAAATGTGTATCTTTTTAATAGTTTTTTTTTCCCCTTAAAAACTCATAAAAACAAAGCACGGAAAACTCGGCTGGAGTCCATTTATGAATATTGACAGTCTTCTTTAATTGCATATATATATATATATATATATATATATATATATATATATATATATATATATATATGGGGTTGGTTTCATGTGGCAATTAAGTTCAGACAAGCAAGTACAATATCTTCTCATCAAAAAAAAAAAAAAAGCAAGTACAATATCTAGTAATTAAATTAAATAAACAACGGTGTAGAGTGGATGGTGAGTTAGACTCACCTTCACCCGAAACCCAGAGTGCAAGAAGGGACAGCGGGGGTATAAATGGTAAAGGCCGCATGATTGATGGATGGTTGGACTTGGTGGGATCAGTCAACAAATGTACTTGAGAGAATATCTGCCCTTATAATTCCTTCTCCACCTAGTGGCCATTGTTTGCATTGCACCAAGAACGTCCTAGAGCACTGCTATCAAGTTTATCAAATATTAAATATTTAACACTTGACATACTAAATACCAAAAACTACTCTCATCAAGCACTGTAAATGCCAAAATATTTCGCATGAGTGAACAGTACAATCTCAAATATAAGAGCATACGGATAAAAATGGTATAAGTTTTAATATTTTTTTGTTCTATTTTCTCTCTCCTCTCTATTTACTTTATTCTTTTCTCTTCTCTCTCACCTTTGTTCTTTCTCACTAGTTCCCAATCTCTCTTACCTCTGTTCCTCTCACCGATTCCTCTCAATCTCTCTCACCCTCTGAAGCTACCGTCGCCGCCGATCTCGCCCATAGTCCGACTCGCCCAGCCGCAGTCAATATCGTCAACTGCCATCAATCTCACTCAACCACGCTCGATCTCACCGATCTCACTCAGGGTCTCGCCTCTCCAGTCATGGCCAATCTCACCTTATCCAGTTATGGCCAATCTCACCCTAAGGCCGCCATCGATCTCACCCTCTTCCCTCTTTTTTCTATCCGCCTTTCACTCTGCCTCTGGTTGTGGGTTTTTTTGTTGCAATTTGGGTTGATATGATATTGGTGAGTAATTGTGGTGGTTGTGGGTTGATTGTAGTGGTTGGTTTGCAGTAGAGGTGGGTTGTAGTGGTGGTGATGGTGGGTTCTGATATGACGGGTGAGCTATGGGTAATGGTGGGCTGTGGGGGTGGTATGAATTTTGTGTTTGTTTTTTAAATTTTAGGCGATAAGTGGTGGTTCAGTTGATCTGGTTGGTGGTGGGCTGTGGGCTATGGGCGGAGACAGTGCCAGTGGTGGTGGTGGGCTGTGGGGGCGATGGTCGATGGTGGTGGGATGTGTGGGTGATGGACGGTAGTGGTTGATTTGGTTTTTGTTTTTATTTATTTTTTTAATATAGCTGGGTTTTTTTTTTTTTTTTTAAATGTGGTGTAATGTGAAAATGGAAGATCTAATGTATAGCATATTGTAATTTGATGTGGTAAAATAATAAAGTAAGCTTTTGGTGTGTCAAAATGACATTTTTTATAGAAGAGTTGATGGTAATGCTCTTATAAAGCCTCTTTCTCATATGATTTACATGTGTAAACTCATACATGTTATGTGAGCCATAAATGAGCTGAGCTTTGTTGAGTAGTGCATATTCAAACTTGGCTCGTCAGAAAAAAATAAAAAACTTGAGCTTGTGACAAACCTAAAAATAGTGTTTAAGTTTGAGCTTGTGGGAAAGTCAAAAAACTTGAGCTTGGCTTGATTAATTAGTCAAGCCAAACTCAAACTTAATATCAAGTTCAAACTTGAGCTCAGGTCAAGTTTTTGAGCTTGAGATTTAAAAAAATTATATTATTAAATGCTTAAATCTCTAAAATTAAGAAAAAATAAAAAGAAAATAATATATTCATTTTATCATGTATCTAGTCCTACTTATGATTAGCCATTATTCGAATTAATAATTTACATAATTAAATTCATTTATTCATCATTCCTTGTCTACAACTTCATCAATTGTTCAAGATACAACTTTTACATTCACATTAAATGGTGAAGGACTATAAAAATACTTATTTGTAACTATTATGAATGAAAAAATACTAATATGTTTCATAACTTTACTTTAGATAATTGATAGGGAAGGATTATATGTGGCTTACTTAATTATTTATTTATTTATTTTTAAATGTAACTATAGTCTAAAGTGGTTCTTGATCAGTTCAAAAGAAAGAAAAAATTAAAGTAATATAGGTAGTGAAATCATGTTGGCAATATCATTAATAAGATATGTGTAATGAGTATATTTAGCTAACACATATAAACTTATAAATGAGTCTATGTTTGAATTGTTGTGTATCAAGCCTAATAGCTTACGAGCTTGTTTGTGAACAAATTTTGTTGTTTGGGCTGAACTTGTTTATTAAACGAGCCTAAAACTAACACTCAAGCTTGACTTATTTATAAACAAACAAACATAAATAAGATTTTTATCAAGCTGAGCCCGAGTTGTTTATGATCGGTTTAGTTCATTTATAGCCCTAAGTGTCTTATAACTTATAAGTTGTGAGAGCTTTCACGTTAGTTCGTGTATAAGTTTGTGTATAATTATGTAAATTTGTAAGTTTATTACAGTAATTATGTAAATTTACATTTACACTATTTATTTTATATTTAGTTATTTATTCTTTCTTTACATATTTCGATGATGAAATAAGAAAGTTATTGTGTGTGAAAAAAAAAGAAACAATTAAAAAAAAAAGAACTTTTTAATATTTTAATGAAATGTATTGTAAAATAGATAATATAATGTGAGATGTTTTGAGAGCATCCACAACAATGCTCTTAAAATAACTTTTTATTTATTTATTTTATAGCTCCAAACAAACAAAAACACCTCATAGCAATATTGCTAAACTTAAAATATTTTACCAACTTGTTACAGTGAGCATTCTCCAAAAAAAAAAAAAAAACTTGTTACAGTAAGCTGTTAGTAGTAGCAGCTCACTATAGCAAGTTGCTACAAAATATTAAATTATTTTCTCTTTCTTCTCTCATAATTAAATTAGTCTCTCTCTCTCTCTCTCCATGTGTAGCGTTTATTATATTTATTTTATTTGTTTGTTTATATTATTTTAATGTGTTGTTTGTTAAAATAAAACTCTTTGATGTTGAGTGTATTGTAAAGTGATTTGTTAAAATAAATAAAGTAGGTTTTTAAGTTGCTAAAAACTATATTTTTTTTAGAACCTTTTTATGAATGCTCTAAAATAGAAAAAAATTAAAAGAAGAAGAAGAAGAGATTTTTATACTAAAATATACCCAAATTTTTGTATGAGCTAATGCAAACGCTCTAAGATAATTTTGTGAGATAATTTTTCCTTCTAACTGATCGGGGACTTGGATGACTGGTTATAAGTGTGTGATTATTGTTCTAACTGCAACGGCAATGACTTGTCAACTGTTATAGTCATTGAGTAACGTTCGTCCGTTATTGTATTCAATTCAATGCCTTATGAAAATTACACCCTTTATTAATTTCTATCTTGCTAGCACTACTCTAATGGACAACCTTTTTTAAACTTTTCCTCAGTGGTGATTCTAGGAAATTTTTTTAGGGTGTTTTTTAAGAAGTATAAATTACACAATCTAATAAAAAGAGAAATTATTAGTTATTATTAAAATTATTGTTGTTAATTATTAGTAACTATAAGTTCATTTGAAATATTAATAAAATTATTAATTATTGTTGTTTAGTTGTTTCGTTAATTATAAAATTATTAATTATTGTTTAGCCTAACATAATTTAATTTATTTGTCTTTTATAATATATTGATTAATTAAATTATTAATTATTATATATGTACGGGCGTCCCCCTCCTTCGAGCCCACTTACTTAGAGGCCCATGGTGGTGATAACGCGTGTAAGAACCTTACGCTAGTCACGTGTAAAAACATTCACGACATGACCGGCAAGTGTGAAGCCTCGCCGCCGCCGACAGATAGGTCATCCGAGTAGGTTGAACTTTGAATGCACGACATCACTAGAGGATGCCTCTACCGAGCATAAATCCTACTGGCAGAACAAGTTCCAATGCCATTACCACCTACTCCCACCCATAACCAAACGTCCACTTAAGTGAAATGGTATTGGACCTTCCTTCCGTTGCCTAAGGAATGCCCCTGCCGAGCATCGAGTCTGGCGGTAGAGCTAGTTTCAATACCACTGCTACCTTCCCCCACCCACGATTAAGCATCCATTTAGAAGAGGCAGTATTGGACCTCTCCTTCCACCCACCAGAAGAGCAATCATGACCATTCCACCATCTTTGGCTATAAATAGGCAAGGGAGACTCAGTTGAAGGGGTTGGCAACTCTGGAGTGAGAAGATTAGAGTGAAATAGAGACTATCCTGGAAAAGGAAGGAAGGTGTTAGAGAGAATAAGGGAAACTTGGGAGCTAGGCTTGCCGAGCATAGCATTACCCATTATAGGAAATTTGAAAGCCTACCATACAAGTAGATTGTGAGCCCAAATACCTCCCAGGCCCAATAGTTGTATCTGGGTGTGCACAATTTATTAATTGCTTCCCTTAATTAATTATTAGTTAATTAAATTATTGTTTATTAATTGCACTAGCACATGTGTATTTACTTCCCCCAATTAAAGTACCTTACCCGGCCCCATGTGCCATCATGCCATGTGCCCCTCTACCCCCACCCTACTCAACAGACAATGAGACAAGCCCCTAATCACACAAGCCAGCTGCCAATTAGAAAATTTCACTATCACAAATCACAATAAGACAATTAATTGTATCTCACCAAGTCTCACCAACGCCAACACATACCAACACCAACGGATAAAGCCATAAAAAAAAAATCAAGAACATGGCCAAAATATTACAGTTTTAAAGTTAAAGCTAAGCTGAGCCAATCACAGTTGTTCAAAAAAATCAAATAAAGTATTAAAGAATAGAGAGAGAGAGAGACTCATTCATTTCATTTCAAATTTCACTTTCATTTTCATTTTTCAGATAAGAGAGAGAGAGTCAGAGAGAAAAAGAGAGAGAAGTTATGAAATACCTTGAGGTTGAGGTTGAGAGAGCATCGGAACAAGCTGAGCGACGAGCGACGAAGCAAGCGACGTGACCGAGCCGAGCGACGGAGCGAGCAACGTGACCGATCGGCGATCTACGATCTGATCCAGTGAGTGATCTTCGATACCCAAATCCCGATACGATGTGCTCTGGACTGGAGCTCGAGTTGTGTTGGCTGACCGATCTTCGATGCGGCGATGCACGATCCGTCTATTGGCTTGTGTTGCGGCGTTGGCTGCGTTGCTCTGTTGACATTTTTGTCTTTACGTTTGCTTTAGTGGTTTCTGATTTAGTGATATGAGGTTCTAATTTAGGCATTTGCAGCGTATATTGGGTTTTGTTTTTTGTTTTTCTTTTTGTTTTTTTTGAGAATCTGTGGGTTTGTTTTCCCTGTTTACCATTTGTTGGGTTGTTTTTTGTTTAGATTGGATTTGCTTTACATTTAGGATTGATGTTGGGTTTTCTTGTGGGCTTGCTTTGTTACAAATTTTTTCTTTTTCCAGATTTTAGTTCAACATTTTTTTGGGCTTTTTTTTTGGGATTTTTTTTGGGTTTTTTTTTTTCTTTGTGCTTGAAAGTAGAACAAATATTTTTTTTTAATTTGAGGGTGTTCCTAGTTCTGTTTGAGGGTGTTCCTATTTTTTTTAAGGGTAAACAAATTTAAAAAAAAATAAATTATTATATATAAAAAAAATTTCAAGTCAGGGTGTTCCTAGGAACACCCTGACTCCAACGTGGTGTCGCCACTACTTTTCCTTCCCCATCTTTAATTTTTTGAGACGTGTTGGTGTTAAATGAATTTTTTTTTTGTTTAATTTGAAACCGTCTTTGAATTATTATAAAATGTGATTTGACAATAAAAGAAAAAAAAAAGGAATAAAGAATTTGTTTTCTTTATAATATATATATATATATATGTGTGTGTGTGTGTGTGTGTGTGTGAGATAGTATGAAATCATAGGACGATGAAGAATATTGATTTTGTTAATTTAGAAAGATATAATTTCGTTTTTGAAAAATTGTTAAAGCTCTCATTTAAACTTTCATCTTTCTATCATATGTTATTAAAGTAATTGTATACATGCTAAACAAATTGCCAAATGACACCTCATCTAGATTCTCTGTTTTCGTAGGTTCAGGCTCAGTGGGTAGAGTGTCACTATGATCACACTTAGGTGAAAGATGTCAACTCAGGTCGTCCCCTCTACCCATTTTTCTTTCATAAAAAAAGTGTTAAATGACACTCTAATGGTCTGTTTGAGATCTGTTTATTTTGCTGAAACCGAAAACTTTTTGCTGAAAGTACTGTAGATAAAGGTAAAAGTTAATTGAAATAATATAATGAGACCTATGAATAGTACCAAAAAAGTGTAGTAAGACCCATGAATAGTAACAAAAATAATCTGAATAGTAAAATAAGCTGACTTTTTAATTTGGAGCCAAACTCACACTACTTTAACGGGACACGAAAATAAAATAAAAGGCAAATGAACAATAACAAGTTTAAATAATAAATTTAAAATTAAACAAAAGACAAGAATAAGACTCAAAATTATAGGAACAATATATTTCAAACAATTATCATTCTCTCTCTCTCTCTACACACACACACACACATATATGGATTGGGTTCAAGTTACACCTAGTATAACTCTAAGCAATGTTACACCCCTCAATATTTTTTAATTAGATGTGAATTTTGACAAATCTACTGTTAGATTAGATTATCTTTGTATATTTTCAATGCTTGCAAAATTTCAAGGTAATCAAAGATTAATAGTCATGTCATTAATCAATTGTTTAAATTCAAAATTTTGTAATTTAAAATAATGCATAAAATATGAGTTTATAGATGGAATGGTAAATAACATTCAATTGATATGAAAATTGGCATGAATGTTAAGAACATATAGAAAATGTAATTCAATAGTAGGATTTTCAAAATATGAATTGTATAATAATTTATTAAGTGGTGTAACTTGCATGTTACATCATGTGTAACTTGAACCCAACCTTATATATATATATATATATAAGGTTGAGTTCAAGTTACATCTGGTGTGACTCTAAGTAATGTTACACAACTTAATATTTTTTAATTAGATGTGAACTTTGAAAAATCCACTGTCACATTACATTATCTTCATATATTCTCCATACTTGCAAAATTTCAAGGTGATAAAAAAATAATAACTATGTCATCAATCAATTGTTTAAATTAAATTTTTTGTAGTTTAACAGTGAGATTTTCAAAATGAGATGGATTCAAGTTACACCAAGTGTAACTCTTTAGAGTTACATATTTTCTTCACCATTAGATTTAAGTAGATCTAACGGTAAAAAATATGAACCCATTAATGTTGATTATCATATCATTTATTATTCCTTTTTTTTTTTACTCTCCATATCTGTTTTTACTCCTAAAAATTTTCACATTATCTCTCTTCTCTCATCCTCCTACTCAATATAAGTCATCATGAAAAGATGTGATTGAGTTTATAGTTTGATTTATAAAGATTTGTGTTGGAGCATTATAGTTTGTTTCAACAATTGCACAAAATGATACCGTTATAAAGATTTGTAGTTCGCACGAATGATACCATTATACAAAAAATCATTATGTTGGAGCATTATAAAGATTTGTTTCAACAATTGCACCAACAATTTGTTTTGTTTGTATAAGTCGCAAAATAAATTTAAAGTCCAGGACTTTGAGATCGCAAAAGAAGCTTTTGAATTGGTTTCAAGTCTTTGTATAACTTGGAGTAGAGGTGGTGTTTTCCTCTCTGACGATGCAATGACGCTGAATATTTTAATGTAGATTTGTAGTGAACTAGTACTAAAGTCTTTATCTAAGATTCTAAATTTTTTTTTTTTTTTTGATAACCGATTAGAACTAAATTCTTTTTTAAACTATTCCCAAGGGTCGCGAAATGGAAATTCAAAAAAAAATATGGAAATAGAGACAAATATATGAAAATAAAAAGTTTTAGGTATTTTGGTTGAGATGAATGTAAGCACATTTTGGGAATAGAGATAGATATGGAAATTCAAAAAATAAGGGATAATAAATGATATGGTAATCAATATTAATGGGTTCATATTTTTGACTGTTAGATCTACTTAAATCTAACGGTGTAGAAAGAGTGTAACTCTAAAGAGTTACATCAGGTGTAACTTGAACCCATTTCTTTCAAAATATGAATTATATAACAAGTTATTGGGTGATGTTACATTACTTAGAGTTATACTAGATGTAACTTGAATCTAGGCTTACATATATATATATATATATATATATATATATATATATATATATGGATTTTACTAACGTATCTCTTAGGGTCCGTTCGGTTGGAGGAGCAGAAAAGTGGGAGGATGGAAAATTGTGGGAGGATGGAAAAGTGAAAGGATGGAAAATATTTAGTTTTCCCTCTTGTGTGTTCGGTTAGAGGGGTGGAAAAGTGGGAGGTGGAAAACTCTTTTGTTCGGTTGGAGAGAAAAATGGAAGGATGGAAAATGTAATTTATATAAATTGACTATTATACCCTTGTTACATAATAGGTAAGAAATAGATTTATTTGCACTCATTACATAATATAAAATTTATCACATCATATATATAAATTTATATTATTATTTTTATTATTATAATATAAAAATTAGATTAGGTAACGTTGGGGAAAAGAGAGAGAGAGAGAGAGAGAGAGAGAGAGAGAACGTTCAGGTAACGTTGAAAAAAAAAACGAAGAAGAGAGAGCATTTAGGTAAGGAACGTTGAAAAAAAAAGAAAAAAAGAGAGAGAATGTTCAGGTAAGGAATGTTGAAAAAAAAAGAAGAAGAAGAAGAAGAAGAAGAAGAAGAAGAGAGAACGTTCAGGTAAGGAACGTTGAAAATCCTTACTTGAAAAAAAAAAAGAAAAAAAAGAGAACGTTCAGGTAAGGAATATAGAAAAAAGAAAAGAAAAGAGAACGTTGAAAAAAAATAGGTGGGAAGAGGGTATTTTTGTAAAAATACTACCATAACACTTTTCCCTCCAGATTTTCCTTCTGATTTGAAAGGAAAAAAAATGTGGGCTCGATTCCCGATTTTCTCTACTTCCTATTTTCCTTCCCTAAACGAGCAGGAAATTATTGTGTACTCCCGGAGTATCATAAATGCATACTCCCTTCTCTCACATGAATGGTGGGTCCCACTAATTAAATTCATGGTAGGACCAACTATTTATGTGAGAGAAGAGAGCACGCATTAATGGTACTCCGGGAGTACCTAATAATTTTCCTAAACGAACAGTGGAAAACAGTATTTTCCACCATACTTTTCTTCCTCTATTTTCCATCCTCCCTATTTTCCACCCAAACGAACGGACCCTTAGAGTATATATTAGTAAACCATTTTAAGAATTTTTTTTATGGAAAAGCAAAAATGTTATTATTTTTTTTGACTTATTTTTCAATTTTTCATAAAAATATAAAAATTTTCCTAAAATGGACAATTAAGTTTCCTATATTAAATAATGCTTTGTATTTTTCTTTTTCACATTCTTTCTCTCCCTAATTTTCTTCTCATAATCGTGATGAAAAATACCTAGTTTATCCAATTGAAAGCATCCATGATTCCATATGCTCCTCCACCTTTTTCAATATTATAACCAATGGATGAAAAACTTAAATCTATCTTCTTATTTTATTTATTTTTTCTTTCTTTGTCTATTCTTCCCAAAATCTCTCTCACTAATGACTCAAAACACTCCTGTTAGGAAGGACTAAGGAGGTGTTTCTCATGGAGCGGCTACAAAAGTCAAATTTCCCTTCTAAGAAATAGATCCCCAGATAAACGTCCTAGTGTACTTGATCTGACATTAAAAATTGATTTAATAGTCACAATTGTATTAATTTTAGGCAGAAATTTTTTAGTGCACAGGAGATATTTGAATCTTGAATCTCTACGTAAAAAATATAAAAAAGTTCTAATTAAGCTATAAAACTCTTGACAACATTGTACATATTTTCTTAATGTTTTAAAACATATTTTTCTGAGTATTATTTTAATAATGTATAAAAGTACTTTAATCGGAGATTATATTAATGCTTAACTAAATTTTCATTTAATCAAATTTATAAATGTAAACTTTTTATTATTATTTTTTTTTAATTTTTTTTACAAGATAGAAATTCTAACTTGAACCTTGACTTTTACTCTCCACACTTACAAGCACTTATACTGGTGGAATGACCATCATATCAAGGATGTGTGGTGGTTATAAATGTAAACTCTAATCCAAATAAGTTGAACAAATCTATTATTCAATTAAAAAATTATTGACATAAAAAAATATTATTTTAATAAATTTTCTTTAACTTTAAAGCCTTGTAAGAAAAATCAAATCAAATTAATTGTACCTTAACTGTCAATGAGGGTTGCCAATATGGAAAGTCCAATTATTGGGAATAACTTTTTATTTTTTATAACTTGAAGAATCACAAAAGATGAAAAGGATATTAACCAATAACTACGAGGGGGGACCTTCAAATAGAACTTCACTAATGTCTTATTAAGTAGTCACTAAAATAAAGTCATTTTTTTTTTCTTGAAAGGATACAAAGTCTTATTAAATATTGTTTTTTTTTGGTTTGAGAAAAGTCTTATTAAGTAATAATTATATAGATTTTCTAATTTATTAATCATCCTCTTTAATTATTGCATTACTATATCCATTAAGATTTTCATATAAAATACCCTATGGGATGGATATGGCAAGTAAGCACTATCATATCTTGCTAATTACCCTTTGGCCTATTGGTATGCATCTCCATATTTGTAGAGGGTATATGTCTCTGGGGTTTGATCCTCAACATCTTCATTTAGGATTTAGAAAAGAAAAAAAAAAATTACAAATCATGCACGTTAGTAAAGTGCTCTGTATTTATTTTTTTCTACTAGAATCCCCCTATTGTAATTCTTTACTCAATTCAAGAAAAAATGAATTATTCACTTGGAAAAGAAAAGGAAAAAAAAAAGAGGCACATACCCCACTATTTTTGACAATTTTGCATTTGGTGGGGCTGATACTTGCTCTTTTTAATGTTATCATCGAGGTCTAAAGACTTAAGTTATAGGAGTATTTATTTAAAAAAAGAAAAGAAAAAGTTATAGGAGTATAAAATGAGGTGTTTACAAATCATTATACCACCATCATTGTTTGTGAAGAATTTGATAGAGATCACCACTATTTTACATTTTGGTTTGGGATGCCGATGCTTGAACCGCCCTACAAAGAAGCAGTGGAGGGAACTCCCACAAATAACTAGAAAAGAAACAAGGACTTTACCACTCTTGGAAGTAGTACAACAAACTTTTTTCCTTTTTTAGGAAAATACAAGCACAAATTCTTCTTCCATATTATTCTCTTAAACTATGGGGTTTTTTTTTTTTTTTTTTTAAATCACCATAAAAAATTGAAAATTATACTGACCTTAATGGAAGGTTTGCAAAATTACACTGCATTTCCTATTTCTTTCGAATTAGACACTACTCTCTCAATTAGAAAAGATGCCAATCACTTTCAAGCCACTAAAAACCAATGAGTTTCAAATTATTTTATTGATTTACAGAAGAAATATATATATATATATATATATATATATATATATATATGTAGAGAGAGAGAGAGAGAGAGAGAGAGAGAGAGATTGGCGACAACAATCAAGGTGATGGTTGGGCTGCTAACAGTGGGGGTTGGAAGTTGAGTGAATGCGTTTTGGGTGAGACAAACTATTAGAACCACCAAATTAAAGCTTAAAAACATTTTACACCAAAACATGCCACTCTTATTTTATGCTCAACTTGAAAATTATTTTCAAGTTGATCAACAAATTAATTACCCCAAATACCTGTAAAAATTAAACATTAAAAAAAATCGAAATCAATAGTAGGTGAAACAAACGCAGCTTAAGCCTCTAACGATCTCCAATTTAAACTTTTAATGACAACAATACCATTTTACAAAATAGTGCTTTTTTCTTTTTCAATGAATCTAAGTTGAATTACCAAAAAAAAGAAGCAATTTACACAATTTCTAAATTTTGTATTTAAGAGTCTGTTACTTAATTTAATGAGCACTAAGCATCTAGAAGATAACAATAAATAACTTCCTTTCATTCCTTATCAAATGTTTTTAATGGTCACAACTCCTTCCAATTGCTTTCCCTTGGCCCATTCTTTTCTTTGACAATTGCTAGCATTCCATGTTAAATGAAACTTTGTGTAGATGGCATGTATTTTACGGATGATGTTTTTCGTAAAATGCTCAATATATTTAGTGACAAATTTGATCGTGAGATTATATTAATGGTCATGCTAACAGGTGCTTTTAGGACAATAATTAACAATCTATTTTACGAAAATTTTGACACTATTTATGTGAAAAATGAAAAAATGAAAAAAAGTATCAAAATATTAATTACTTTTTTTCTTTTTCCATAAAATATTTCTTTAAATAAATTGTTAACTATTACCCTAAAAGCATCAGTTAGCATTTCCCTTATATTAAACACATTGTACCCAAGAGTATTTTTTGGATGATTGTTTTTTGTTTTTTGTTTTTTGTTTTTTTTTTTTTTATCATTAATCCACTTATCATGCGTAAATGTATTAGAGGCAATTATAAATATATATATATATATATATATATATATATATATATATAATTCTCTTACGTCTTTAAAACTTCTTTTGCTGTTTAGCTGGCACAAGAATGGTCAATATTTTATATAGGTTTGGTGCTACAAAGATAGTGGCGGTGGCTGTGGCCTATGGCGATGACAATGGTGATAGAGGTAAAATTGATCGTGTTGGAGGCGATAACTTTGACTGTACTAAACGAAATAAATAAGTTTAGAAACACATCTAAATAAACACTAAAATCCACCACAACATATATAAGTGTTACCTAATAATTCGATGCACTTACTTTTTATTTTTTTCAACAAGTATCTGTAGTAATCTTATGTATAAATACTGAAATCTTTTTACAAATTGATACTCAAGTATATTATGAAATTATGTGTTGAGTTTGAATTTTGGATATATTTGTAGTCAGATTAAATTGAAATAGATTATCACGATGACGGTAACAATGAGGGAGTAATGTCGGAATAAAATATTTTTCATTTTTTTATTTTAAATTATTTTTTATTGGTTTTAGAAACTGTTTTTCCAATAATTGCACAAACTACCAATAAGCTTTATCTATATAAAAAATAATTTACGTCAAAGCAAACTGAATTTAATATATATGTTTTTGTTTTTATTTGAGAAAATTTAATATTTATTCATAGAAAAGAAAGAAAGGAAAAATAAAAAAGACAAAGGGGATATAAATATAATTGATTAAATTGACAAAAGCTGTTGGGTGAATTTTAAAATCACACAGATGTCCACAGAAATACATATACCCAACATTTATTCTCAGGACAAAACAACCCAACACTCGGACACACGCACACACACACACTTACACAACGGGGAGAGAGAGAGAGAGACAGTGTTTGTTGCACAGAACAGAACACTTGCCGAGAGAACCTTTTGCTTTTTATTGCGCTCTCTCTCTCTCTCTCTCTCTTAGTTTTACTCTTTTTATTTTACTCTTTTTTCAGAAAATCGTGCTGTCTTTTCTCTCTCTCTCTCATATACTGTGTTCTCTACTGAGAAAGCGAAACACTTATTATATGCAGAGAGAGAGAGAGAGAGAGAGAGAAGAGCAGAGAAGCATGAGAAATATGTGGGGGATGAAGTGAAAAAGTGAAGAAATAATGGGTATATAAATGACGGCTGAGCAGCACACTATGCCCAACAACAATGCCGTTGCTAATACCAACACTACAGTCCAAAACCAAAACCAAAACCAAACCCAACAACAACCACATCAACAAGAATTAGTATTGGCTAATACTGATACTAACAAGCACCCAATGTTCCATGACTTTCTGGGCATGAAAAAGCCCACCGATTCCCAAGTGGGCTTTCCCCACAAAGCCACAGCGGCCGCCGACTCTCCTCAGGCCTCGGCTTCTCTTGGTGCTTCCTCCGGTGGTCCCCGTGGACCCATCTCCACCACCTCTGATCTGGGTTCCGGTCAGTCTCACTCCTATCTACTTCTCTAAATAGCCATCTTCACTTTTCTTTAGCTCTCTTTTTTTGGGCTGCTTTTTTTGATTTTCAGCTACAGTTTGTTTCCTTTTGATTTATACTTGGAGATATAAACTGTGTCACTGTGTGTGTGAGTCCATATAATCAAGTGGGTAGTCTTAATTTTCATGTTTGAAAACTCTCTCTCTCTCATAGTAGGGTGGGTGTCTTTGTTGTAGGTTAGTTTTAGTGAGGTCATTGATGGGGTTGTTTGCTTTTTCTATGTCCTCTCTCTATTATTTTCACGGGTTTCTTTACCTGTTATAGTTTTATTTTTAGTTTTTGTTTGTGCTTTACGTTATTTTCTATTAAAATATTTCGTGAACATCTCCGTTAAATTTTGTATCTAGTGTTTAGCGTTTTCCTTTAGTTGTTGTTCTACAATGTGGTGTTTGGTGGTGATGAATAAAGAAACGTTGAATTTATGAGCAATTCATTCTTTTCTTTGACAATTGCTTCTCATTACAAAGTAAGAAATGTTACTTAACTTAAGCATCTTGTTATGATGCTTAGCAATTGTGTTACAATGATATTCATGCAAGAAATTTAAGTGAGCTTATTCTTTTTTTTTTATTTTTTTTATTTGGGGTTTTACACATCTATTAAAGTTTGATTCCTTTTGCTCATTAATTTTAGTAGAAAGACAGGTTGTAAAGGGGATTCCTCTATATAGCGCAAGGAGTGATAATTCTGGGCCTGAGATGAGTAACAGGATAGCAGGAAGTAAGCGAAGTAATCCTGAGTCTGCTCTTATGGCTTCATCCAGAGATGGGGTTTTTAACTTGGATCATGATTCCATTGAGAATTCTCATTTGATGAAGGTGTGAATTATAGTAAGCTTTGACTTTCCCATGCTTAAACAAGCCAAATAACCCCGTAAGTGGATTCATATTCTCTAATATTGTTAGTTGTGTTCTGATACAGTTGCTCCGAAATGGAGCTGGGGGAGAGCGACATAGAAGGTCCAATGATGATGAAATGTTCTTTGGTATGCATCCACTAAGGCCAAGTTCTGCTTCTCTTGCATTTCAGCCTCCCACTGGCAGTAGAATCGATGGTAATGTTTCCAAGTGGGAACGGCCTATTTCTATGAATGTTGGCTCCGCAGTACAATACCCTCCGCGTGGGGGTCAATTTGCACCTATCCTGCATCAGGTACCTTCAAACAGATTCAGGGATGCCAATGCCGGTCCTTCAACTATCTCTCAATCAGCAGCTGATGAGGGATCTAGAACTGGAATTAAAGGCCCTGGAATTTTGAGTTCCATCAATGCCTCTGGTGGCGCCTCTGAGAGAAACTCATCTGGCATGCTGCCGATTGGCAACAGACAGAAGTCTGGGACTAATGTTTTAGAGCCAGAATCTTCTGCTCCTCCAAGGTAAATTTGATAATACAGCTTATTCACCCTATTACCTCATTTGCGATTTCTTTTCTTTTTTTCAGTGTGAAGGAGCACAGTTGATGCTATGTATTTGTATCTGTTGTGATTGCAGTAGACTTGGCTTAACATCTCCTAGTCGTCAGATGACTATATTTTATGGCGGCCAAGCTCATGTTTTTGACGATGTCCATCCCAACAAGGTTTGCTTTCTGGTTTTCTACCAATAACAGACGCATCTCTATTAAATGTTATTGGTTTCTACCGTCAGGTAGATATATAAGCTTTGAGTAAGTGTGTTATTCAACTGTCTCATAGCGGAATAAGCTTATGGTGGTTGCTTATTGAGGTCCTAAATTGGTTTATGTTGGCGAAACATTTGGGGGAAGAACATAAGTGATTGGTTGGCTTAATCATAAAACAGTTACCTGGCACTATCTGTAGAAGGGCAGCATGATCTGTATAACAGCAGACATAAATGAGGACAATAATTGACATATACATAGTTACATACTGTGCTGATCATTTTCAGAAACAGAGTCTTGGTTTTGTGAGGTTGTTTTCCAGCTGTACTCATGTCATTGATACTACAGTTTGCAATGTACAACAAAATGCGCACCTCACAGTGCTTGTACAGGATTGATAACACAGTTGGGACTTGAGACCCTCTTTCTTTGGTTGATTTATTTAGCAAGCTTGTTAGAAGATCACTTCTTTTATTTACTGGAGTTTATATAGAATGGCTACATTGGCTTTCATAGTTAGAACGTTGAGTCACGATTATAGTGGAAATTTATACATGCAGCCATTAGAAGCAGAGCTGCAACATTAACCTAGGCCTGAGAGGAGCTTGTTTCCTTGAATATCATTATTAGAATAGCAGGTGGCCAGTTAATTATAGATTTTCGTAAGATGTCCTTAAGGGTCAGTTTCCTGTTCTGCTTTATATCAACAGTTATCATGAATTTCTGTCTTCTAAGGCTGAAGCTATGAAGTATCATTTACCTTATGATCCCCACTTTCAAAACATGCCATAGACACTACCAAGGATGTAGTTAATAACTAAGTTTGCTAATCTGCATGCAGTGGCATTTTACAAGAAGAGCTCCTTTACTAAATCTGTGAGCCTGCAGACCAGAAATGCATAACTTAGTCTATAAATTAGAATGCAAAGCTGTTTCGAGGTTATTAGAGATGTATGTGGGGCTATTCTCAAAATGGTCGACACAAATGCTCATATAAAATTAACAATAGTGCTAGTCTTGCATTTCGATTCATAAGAGTGTTGGACTTTTCAGGCCTTCACTTGTAATTAGGGAAATTGTTGTTAAATCGCTCAACATCTTGGTACCGTTTTAGTAAGATCCAACATTACCTTGCTCATGGATTGTTATGATATCCAGAGATTTGCAATATGCCAAAGTATTCTGCTGTTCAAAGGCTTGTATGGTATGAAACAAACATGTCAAACACTCCAAAACAAGTTTGTTGTGTGTTGAAGTAACATCATGTTCATGCTCATTCTGCAATAAAACATGAGCCCATTGGGTCAAATCAGTTCAGGAAATTATTTGTTGATCTCTCTTTGATATATCCTCTCCGTCCAATATTGAAGCTGGAACTTTCAGTAAAAAGTCTCTTGTTGTACTTGTGTGTTTCATAACCATGCAAAGGGCCTTCTACTCAGTTGTTTTGATGGAAAAAAAAGGCTTGCACTTCCCTGGATTGATTCCCAGGTGTTAATGGACCAATTTCCATGTTTTACATTGTAAAGTTCAAGGCTTGAGGACATAAAATTTCATTATGTGTGCCTCTGCCACTGATGTTGGATTCATGGGGTCATGTTATCCGTGCTTTTGTTCCATCATTGTTACAAGGCCTCAGCTGTTGCCTGTTGCTAGGGATTCACTACCCAATACTGACACTGCATGTCTGACCATAAAACTTATGGTTCAGCTTTATAGATATATGTTTATCTGGAAGATGGGGAATCTAATTGAAAATGACATTCACAATCAAACAACTACTGCCTTGAGGTCTTCAATATGCTCTCATTAGGAGTCAATGGAATTGCTTTGCACTCTTCTTGTACTCTTGATTTGTCTTATCCTCCTCTATTGCTGGATCGTCCTCATGAAAGTCTTCAATTTAGTTGTTCTACTCATGATGTTTATCATGATCATAGTTTTAGCCCTCCTTTGGTTCAGGCATATCATGCTTTCTTAAATGTATTTTTAGTTATTCACTGAAGTGTGAATTATGCAAAGTTGCAGAAGTTATACTGTGTGGCTTCATTGGGAATTATATCCATTACTTCCTCTTTTGGATACTACTACTTTATGATTTTGTTGATGACTACAATTCTTTATGTTTGCCTTTTAAATTTGATTTCTGTCATAATATAGTGGGTATCAGTCAGATGAAATGTGACATTTTGATGTTTTCATAATGGTGTCAAGTATATATATGTTAGCCTAGCTTGTTATTTCTGATAAATTGCTTTTGAGCATCAAAGATCTTGTTGTAGAATCAGAAGATTATGGAGCTTCTAAGAAAATAAAAACTAGCACCTTCTTGAGGTTTCATGACCTTTAATATAGTACCAACTAAAGCCCTCAATCAGCGCCACTTCAGAGAGAATTTGCAATATTATGTTCTGTGTGTACCCAGAAATTACATACTGCAACGAACTAAGTTTGGGGAACTTTAAAATAATATGGATATCTGATACACGCTTCTCGGTTTCCTAGGGAGTTTAGGTGGTCCTGTCCTGTCCTTGGAATGTTATGCACAATACATGAAATAATTACGTGTAAATGACCTTTCATGATCACTGTTTGCTTTCTAATTTATTTCAGGCAGACGTTATAATGGCCTTAGCTGGATCAAATGGAGGATCTTGGTCAACAACCTACTCACCCAAATCTACTGTGAGGCCAACTGGTGAAAGTAGCATGCCAGGTGGAGACAATGAAACAGGTATGGCAAATAATATGGCAGTTTCACAGGAATATCGGAGGTTATCTGCCGCTGGGATTTCTAATCATGGAGTTGGCTCTGGTGATCGGATATCAACGCCATCAGGTGATCCTCTAACCTAACAACCCTGTATTTGGAGTGATGTGTTTGAACCAGAATGAGAAACCAACATCCATTATGGTCTGTTTGGATTGAGGGGGAGGGGGAGGGGGCCCAAAATTAGCCTACTTTCAGCCAACTCTACTCTATTTCCCTCCACTTCCCCTCCCCCCCCCCCCCCCCCCCCTCTCAATCCAAACAGGCCCTTATGGTTTACATGGTTTGATTTTGCCTTGTCCTGTCCTGTAAAGTTAGTTTGTCCGCAACACCTCCCTAAATACATCATTTCTGGATCCCAGCAAATTTGTCTTTTATTATCATTGCAGTGCTATTGGTGATGACACATCCTAAATAAGGAATATATTGTGTAACAAATCACTTACTCAAATTTTTTATGGTCTGTATAGTATACTTTTATTGATTGCTAAATGCTGTTGTAGGGGGACATCAAGGCAGTATTGTAGTAAAAGATCCAAGCAACACCGTTCAAGCAGCAGAACTCAATCCCGAAGCAAAAAGAGAGCCATGACTTTTAAGCCTTGAATAGGTGTTAGTTATTTCAAAATCGACATACAGGTTTTAGGGTAAATGAGCTTTTTCTTCCTCTAATATCTTTCGGGGTTTTGCAATTTTCTATTCGGTGGTGGGATGGAGCTTTCCTTGTTTGTAGAGACCCAATAGAACTATCAGATTCATAATTAGATACAGCATTTTTCCAATCTATAATATGCTTTTATTTTTATGCCTCATGGAAATGGAACCATTCAAATCCCTTCATGCAATTTCGATATTATCCCAGATCAAAAGGGTATTTGAAGATTACTTTTTCATCGAATTGGAACTGAATGTTAGCAGTGTACCATAAAATTCTAGTGTTCAATTTATTTCAGTCTCTACCGCTACCAGCCTCGGGAGTATAAGCTTTTGTGTAGTGGACCTGTGTAAAATTGGATTGTTGTTTGCTACTTCATATCTCCTAGAAGATTGAAGAGAGTGTTTGCATGTGTGCATGGGATTTTGTTTCTTAACCTTCCTTGCCTATTTTTTTTTTCGTTAATAATTTTCTCTCCTTTAATCCGAGCTACAACATGGTCAATTTAATTTCATAGTTTATAATAAATGTCTTCATTAATCAACACCTGCAATAGAAACCTTGGCATGACTAAATATCAATAGCTTAGGGGTCAAAATTTCCGACTCTGATGCACTCTCCAGTTTAGTACGATTTACTACATATCAAAGGCCGCAGGCATACTTTCTGACTCTGCTGCACTCTCCGGTTTAATGCAATTGAATGCATTTCAAAGGCGCCAGTCATGTCATAGATGCAATGCAGAACCAACCGCTAAATTTTTATGACCGACTTATTTATAGTGGGTGGGCTAAAGGGTTTGGATCATCCATTGCCACTCCTACATGCAAGTTTCTAGCGTGGCCAATCTTTGTTGTCATTCTCAATGAATTTTTTATTTTTTTTATTCTTTTTATATAGAAGAATTATTAAATCAAGGGATAACATTATTATTATTTTTTAAATAATTCTATAACGTTATGTATTATATATATTATAGGAGACAATTTATATTGTGGGGTGATAGACCCAGGAGTACATATTTATGTAACTATTGGGCTAGAGGCCCAATTCGAGGACATTATGTAGTCGGAGGACGGACAAATATTTTCCCAAGAACCCATGTTAATAAACAAAGAAGTAGGGTTTGATCATGTTTGTTCAAGGAAGGTAGTCTGAGGAGGTATACTTCCTCGGTTAAGCGAAGCCGAGGTCACAAGAGGCGGTTTGCCATTCAAAAGCAAAGTTCTAGATGATCCTGTAGATAATGATATATATTGTAAGAGCACTAACAAGGAAAGACTATGAAATATCTAGAGAGAGCTGCTACTACCGCATTGAATGTTCTGTAGCTAACTCTCTGGCCGCATTAATGAGGAAGTGATGCCTGAGCAGCAAGGTTCATCCTTACAACTATTTTCAAAGACTTCAGGAAGGTGTTGATGGGACAAGTATCCAGGCCAGCAATCTAATCTATATGTGGAGGTAGAGAGAGGAGAAAGGATGATATAAAACGAAGAGGAGACTCTCAGAACGGAGGATTAGAGAGGAAGTAGAGAAAAACACTGTAGACTAAAGAACAATATTTGTAAACTATCATTAAGTGACATATATAGAAGAACTAGTCTTCTTGGATTGAGCCCGATGACGATTTTCATTATATAAATCAACTTCATCTTTTGTTCTATAGGGATCTTGACCCATTACAATTGATATACAAACTCATTAGAACCTAAATTTTCAACCCACTCTCTACAAATTCATTGTATAGGGCTCTTTGGGCCTATCCCCTCACTATTTTGGGTTTAGGTACAAATTGTGTAATTTTAGATGGAGTGACTTTTTCATAACTCAAAACCCATATTTGCTTTATCAAATCTGCTTTATAAGTTTGAATTATCTTTTAGTTGCATGAGTTGATTCGCCAGGTAAATCTTAAGAATAACTTTAGTGATACAATTAATTTTAAGAATAATACCAAACTCAATTTTACAAAATTCCTCTTAAGCAATGTGGGGCACACTCCCAGTTACCATGAGAATTTTAAGTGTAGTGTGAATTTGTATTAGAACTTATTTTCCTCTCTTTTGTGTATGTGTTTATTTCTCAAAAAAAAAAAAAAAAAAAAACTACAATATCCCAATTTTACAACATGTTGATATGTGTTAATATGAGTTGGGGGCATTTTTTGGTCAATTCTTATTTGTATTGATCTACCACTTATAATTGATCGCTTACAATCACACAAGTCAACAAGTTGTGACATTGAATATGATATGAGTAGTTATTGACTTGATAGGAGTATGTGGTGAGAGTGTGTGTGTATTGTGCTTTTGTGTGTGTGTTAGTGCTGAGTGTATTAATTAGGAAGTTAGTTATAGGAAGTTGGTTAATATGCCAGTTGTATGTGCCAACTAAGGATGGACTAATGATCCTAATTGATTGTAACTACCAGATTGTATTGTACTAAGCTGTATATAAGGTAGAGATGAGTGTATGAGAAGTTTAACCAGAAATAACACCAATTTCCTTTGACTCATTCTTTCCTTATCTCTCAACTTCTTTCTAATCTTTCTATTCTTTAGTTTCTTCCCTTGGAGGCTAGTTTCCTCGAAACAAACCTTGAATACAATCACTCTTCCTTAAGTTGATTCTATCATAATATAAAAATGACCTATTCATAGAAGAGAAATGCTAAAACCACATAAGTTTATACAATTTTAGTCGCAACTAACTAACAAGTTGTGAAATTGAATATAAAAATAGCTCATTCAAAAAAAAAAAAACAATGTTAGGACCACATAATTTTACATGCTAGTAGCCAAAAAAAAGTTGTGAAATTGAGTATAAAAACAGCTTATTCATAAAAAAATAATGCTAGAACCACGTAATTTTACAGGCTAATTGCCAAAATTGTATAAAATTATATGTTCTTTCCAATCAAATTATGTATTATTTTCATGTTCCATTCATAGAAGCTCGCCATTAACGATTTTTGCCAAATTAAAAATTCTTTAAACGAAGATTCCATTTTTATCAGATTTTGTGCCCACCCTATGTTATCTGCACACAAAATTAACTTAAAATATCGATTTAACCCTTTTGGGCCAAATGGGTAACCAAAGAAAAGGAGGGGGGGGGGGGGGGGAGACCCCTTCCAGGATTGCAGCATGGGTAACACCTCGTGTTCTCAATGATAATGGACCTAATTTAATAATTTTCATACAAGACAAAAACCCGTTCGTTGTTTGCAATTGGAAAATAACCACTCACATTCTCACCTCTTTGAACTCAGCAAAACATTCATACATAGACAAAAACCCCAACAAATGGCACAACACAAGTTAGAACAGAAGTTACTTTCCTCCACCACGAATGAAGCCTATAACAAATTCTTAAATTGTACCATGAACCATCATCATCAAAGCCCTAACTAATTACACAAACCACAAAACTCAACTCCACAGTCTTTTTAGAACTAAACACTAACATCAACAAGGTCTAAACTGCCACCCAAAACTACTACACAAACACGTTCCCATTCCGAACCCCATTTACATTGCTGCAAAAGTAAATCCAAAATCCATTGAAATAAAACCTCCTTTACTTCGAACCATGAATCATGATAGGTTTGGCGTTGTGAATTCTATTGGGCTGACGACGGTTTTGAGATGGGAATTTGGGCCGGGTATAGTGTTGAAGTGTGTGAATGAAAATGTATCTTATATTTCATTTAGGGTATATTAATAGTTTTAAAAATTGCTGATGAACTCTATTCAAGCATCTTAAATCAAGTTTTTTTTTAATAAAAACCAATTAGAGTATATTAATAGTTTAAAAAATTGTTTATGAATTCTATCTCAAATGATGCTTCCTCTCACAAGTCTGGGTGAAGCATGAGGTCATGAGTAACCTCCTACATGTGTTTGTAACTTACCAATAAAAAAAACTAAAAAATTATAATACACACAAAAAATCAATTGATTTTAAATAATTTAAATAATAAACATCATTTTTAAATACCAAAATACATATAAGCTAATATAAGAAAAATATAACACTTAAGAAAACTAAAAGAACGGTATATTGTAAACTCCTAGCAACGAGCATCCTCCATTCTGGAAGGGGAAAAGCCCTTTTAGATGATAGCTTTTTGAAAATATGTATAGCAAAAGAAAGAAGATTTATTTATTTATTTATTTTTTATTCTCTCCTGATAATTCAATAGTTGGGGAATGGGGATTGGAACATAGGGTGTTTCTATTAAACGCACTTTATTTAATGAGCTACACATTAAAAAAAAAGGTACTAAAATGTGGGAAATAAGTTAACACATTGGTCCTTTAAATGAGAATACGTAAATCAAGGGTTGTGTAGCTCAACTAACACTTCTTGACATTTTCAATAAAGATATTTAGAGTTTAAATCGCACCACCCCAATTATCAACCAAATAATAATAATAATAATAATACTAATAATAATAGCAGTTAAAAATTGTTTAAAATCTCCGATGCATCCTTTAGGTCAATTGACATACAGCTAAGGGAAGAATTCCAAAAACTTCCTTGCCACTCTAGAGGAATCACACTAGCATCCTTCTCATTTTTACAAGGGGAACTAGGAAAGTGATTAATAGTTAGTCTTATCAATTGTTTTGTAATGACTGATTTCCAAAGTCGAACCCACTCGTACGTTTAAGAATTAAGATGAAACTCACTTACTATCCCACCAAAGTAACACCTCTATTACAATCTGAAAACTAGCCATTTGAGCAACACTCCTAATTGATGGATCTCCTTGAGAATTATAGTTTTGGGTAGCTTCCACCTTTATTGATTAGGCCAAAGAAAGCCTATATGCATTGAATAAAAAGACTGAATGAAGTTCTGCTCTTATGTACTTTTTTTTTTTCTTAGTTTTTTTTTTTAAAATTTTTTATTCCCTCTCAACCGAAACCAACAGGAAAACAAAAGTTACCCGCTTACTCCCCCCTTTTTCATTAAGTTAAAAAAAATAAAAATAAATAACACATGAAATTCATAAATTCATGAGCTCATCCCAAAAGGAATATAAATATTTTCAGCACCAAGTTAAAGTATTTTCCTTGATATATATATATATATATATATATATATATATATATATATATATATATATATATATATATATATATATATATTGTAAATGTGTTAAGGTCAAATAGAACTTGAACCACCCGTAAGCTAGGGGTCCATATAATGTTTCTTGGCAGTCGGTGGTGGCCCAAACTAATTTGAAAATTTCATGAATACATTTGATGCTTCATTGAATAAGCCTACACTTTAGAAGTTTTGGACAAATTTATTAAAGCCTGTCTCATGTACTTCGTCCTTTTCTCACATTAATTTAGGACTTACACATAAGACTTATAAATGGGAGTCACTTTCATGTGAGAGGGGTATGAATTCGTCAGACATATCTAATAATTTTTAGAAGTTCTACAATACGTTTAAAAGTTACATAATTATTACATTTTAATAAAGGAAAAAAAATATCGTTCAATTTCAACATGCCGCCCGACAATAATATAATAATAAAATCTCCTCTTGTGACTTGTCACCTCCTAGCCACCCTTAAGAAATAATTTGGAATTAGCATTGTTATCAATTTTTCAATTAGGATTTTCAAACGGTGAATCCCATTTCATCATGGCCCTATGCTTTATTGGTTTTCATAGTGGCATAGTCTCCAACTGGGTAGGTAAAGATATGCTATCCCGTAACAGTCCTCAACCTTTTTCATTTTTTTCCTTTTGTTTTATTATTTTTTAATACATATGGATTAGTATTATTATCTGGCTGACAGAGGAATGGAATGGATGTATTTTGAAAAAGTTGAGTAGGATTAAACTCTTTTTTCTATTTATTTTTTGGGTAAAATAGTAAGATTAAAGTCAGTTAAACGTAAGAGGCACTTTCAATTCCAAAATCGGTTTAATCGCATTATAATCATCCAAGATCGATTTAAAAAAAAATCGAATTTAATCGCATATGGTTTTTTGAGAATGAATCGCATATGGTTGATTCTACAAAAAGAGCTAAACAAAGTCATATTTTTCTTTTTCTTTTTCCTCTAAAAAAGTTGGTTTGACTTTAGAACTCTACAGTGATTATAGTGAAGGTGTCTTTTGGGGCCAGCAAGAGAGCATTCTATCAAAGTTTAGCACCCAAAATACTAAAAAATCCCAATTTTATAATTTTTTAACATCTAATTATAGTAAACTATTATCTCTTGCAGTTTAGATGATAAACACAAAAAAAAATTATTTAAATGAGAGAGAGAGAGAGAGAGAGAGAGACTTGAGTGGTAAAAAAAGAGTAAAGAAATAAAATTTAAATAAAGTGGTAAAAGAATAGAATATTCGATATTGGGTGCTCTTTAAAATAAGGTGTTATAATAGGTAAAATAAAATTTTGAATTTCTAAAAATTAAAATTTTTAGCACTTTTGATGTGAATGCTCTATTCTAGCTGTTCACTAATCTCTATTTAGTCTTTATCTACATATTTCAAAATATTCATTGATAATATATTTGAACTAAGTTAGAACTAAATTATAATTTTGTTTAGAGATTAGATTACGAGAGATGATTAACCAACAACACTGTTTAGTCCCATAAATAAATAAATAAAATAAAAGACAAATTTTAGCTATAAAATTGGATGTAGCCTTAGACTACAATTTTACTCAATGTCTTTTTATTAGAGGTGATCTATTATTGGATTACATTTTCTTCTTATATCCTTTATACTTGAAATTTTTTTTAGAAAATTAAAGATCAATGACTATGTCATCAATGAATTATTTAAATTGCAAGTTTTTGTATTTTAAAATTATACATAAAATATAAGCTTATAAATCATATAGTAAATAATTTACAATTCAAACAAAATTTAACATGTGTATTTAGAAAGTAAAGAACATGCAATTCAATGGTTAGATTTTTAAAATATATAGTAACGTTTATTTTATTGAGTAAAGTTGTAACTTAGACTACAACCAATTTTATAACTAAACTTTGCCCTAAAATAAAATAAAAATGGCACTATTTAGTGGCCCACAATTATCTGCATTTAGCTGAAAAAATTTATTAAAAAGAAAAGCTGGATGGGTGCATGTTTAGGAAAGTGCTTTTTTTATTATATAATTTTTATAAAAAAAAATAAATTTAACATTAAATAAGTGGCTCACAATATTTTGTTACTAAATGCTAATGTTTGATTAGTAGTTAACCACAGGGAGTAAAGTTTCTCTGCGCCATAATTCACTATTGCTGCAAAATTCTATACAAAACGTGCACTCAATATTGATGCAATTGCACTAACTTTTAATCCGATATGGAGATTGAGAAAGGGTTGTAAAGTCAAAAAGGAGGAAGACCACGTCGTTTTGTTTACCTTTGATAACAAACTAGAGATGGAAAAAATCCTATCGACGGAACCGTGGAGTTTCGATAAATACATCATGACTTTAACGCATTACGATAAGGATGTTGATTTATGTGACATGGAATTTAACTTGGTTACTTTTTGGGTTCAGGTTCACGATATACTAGGGAGATTTAGAACTAGATAAGTGGTTGAAAAGATTTGTTCAGCCATTGGTACCGTGTGTGAAGTACCGGAAGGCACAGATGTGGAAGGAAATGGTTTTATAAGGGTTCGTGTTACTGTGAATATCTCCCAACCTTTGTGTCGGGGGCGTGTGATATCACTAGCAAATGGCAAAGAATTGTGGGTCTCTTTCAAATATGAACGTCTACCAAACCTTTGCTACTGGTGCGGGTGCCTTACACAAGCTAACAGAGATTGTGTGTTATGGCTAAAGAGCGAAGGGACACTGCAAATTGACTCGCAACAATTTGGCCCATGGTTGAGAGCAGCTCCTTTCACAGCAAAAAGAAAAAATGTGGTTGTAGTCCTTAGCTTTTACTCCAAAAAAACTAGAGCTCCTTCTTTGAAAACACCTCCAAAGCCCACTAAAAGACCGCCAGCGGTGGTGGTTTGCTTGGGGGGTCCTTCATCGGAGATAATTAGGCCTGAAAATGAAAGGGAGAGGCCAGTTCAACCCGCAATCATTGTTCTAGATGTTTAGGAGGAAAACGTGGGACTTTCCAATCTAGGTATTTCGGGTCAACCAACTCTTCATAGTTTCAATTTTTCTAACCCGGTACATGAGGAAAGATAGGTGGCAGATGATTTATTTGAAGCAAGAATTTAGGAGATAGACCGTGATTTGTGCAAATTTGAGCTGATCGGGGGGGAGGGGGGGGGGGGGGGTAGCCGTGGAATCGGATAATACTACCAACAAGGAAAACATCCTAGAATCTGTTACAATTAATGAGACACCTCCTTAAGCAAAAGTCTACACATGTGCTGCTCATTCCAAATCACAAACTCGTGTACCTTTGTCACCTCTATCAAACGTGTCCAACTACAATGTGACACATGAAGGAAGATGGAAACGGATTACCAAGACTGAGTGGGGATTAGATACAATTATGGAAGAGGCTGTGGGAGACGAGAATTAACAGAGATGAGGGTAGTCAACCTGAGTTACTAAAAGTGAGAAGACTAGTTTCTCAAGTGGATAAAGCACAACAACTGATATTGGCGGAGGCTAGTTGCCAGCCCTGCCAGAACCAATGAGTGTCTTATGTTAGAACTGTCGGGGGCTTAGGAACCAACGAACAAAAAATCAACTCGCAAACATGGTGTGGGCAAAAGATCATTAGGTTGTGTTTTTAGCTGAAACATGGATGGATGAAGCTAGGCTGATTCAAATACAAGATCGGATACAAGTTAAAAATAAATTCATAGCCCCTCGAAGAAATAAGACAGGGGGGGTTTGGTGATTTTTTGGAAAAAAAAAATTTGACCTGAAAATTGAAACTTTCTCACAGAACCACATTGACACTACAATAAATAAAAACAAGGCAGAGGAGTGGAGGTTCACAGGCTTCTACGGAGAGCCAGACACACAAGATAGACATGAGGTGTGGGCTCATTTAAAGACATTAAAATCCAGAGGGTCGGCACCTTGGATTTGTGCAGGAGACTTTAACGAAGTAACACGACAATCTGAAAAATTAGGAGGAAAGGTTTGACCACATGCACAAATGCAGGCTTTTAGAGATGTCTTGGATGATTATGGTTTCTTGGACCTGGGATTCGTGGGTTCAAACTTTACACGGCATAAACACTTTGCGCAATACACGGTCTAGGAACGCCTTGACAGGACAATAGCTACGGTAGATTGGCTGACATTATTCCCGGATACTAAAGTCTACCATCAAATCACAAGCCACTTTGGATAGTACCCGATGATATGGATTGTAGACAAAATCGGCCTTTTCGATTTGAACAATTGTGGATGACCGACAAAGGATGCGGAAAGACGATCGAAGCTGCTAGGAAGGAAACAAATGATAAAGCTAGCAGATTAAAAATTCTGAAGAAAGTGGATCGATGTGGGCAGGAATTAACAAAATGGAGCAAGCATAGTTTTGGGAGTGTACGCAGAGAGTTAGAAAAGAAGAGAAAATTACTTGTGCAAGCAGAGAAGATAACCATGATGGGAGGGGGTGATGAATGTATGAAACAGCTTGAAGCTAAAATTAATAAACTCTTGGATCGTGAGGCATAGATGTGGGCTCAACGATCAAAAATCTAGTGGTTGAAGGATGGGGATAAAAATATTCGGTTTCTCCACAGCTAAGCCATTCAGAGACGTCAACGAAATTATGTAAAAGGCTTGTATGATGCAGATGGGAAGTGGACAACTCACCCAGGCCGTGTAGTTGATACAATAGTGGGATTCTACCAGCATCTTTTCACATCAAGCAACTCGGATAGCTTTGATGACATCCTTGAACAAATCCCCACAACAGTGACAGAAGATATGAATAAGGAGTTGACAGAAAATTTTATGGCACAGGAATTGGAAGACACAATAAAACAAATGGCACCCCTTAAGTCACCCCGGCTCGGATGGTATGCCTCCACTCTTTTACCAAAACTATTGGTCTCTAGTAGGTAATGATGTTATTGGGGCTATTTTACTTTATTTACATACTGGTACCCTTCCAAGTGAACTTGGCCACTCCTTCATCACTCTAATCCCCAAAGTAAAAAATCCGGAGTATGTCTCACAATATCGCCCTATTAGCCTAAGCAATGTCTTATATAGAGTGTTTTCTAAGGTTTTGGCAAACAGGTTGAAATTTTTTTTACGACATATTATTTTTGAACATCAAAGCGCTTTCATAACGGAACGTTTAATTTCAGATAATATTATGGTGGCTTTTAAAACTTTGCACTATATGAGAAATCACTCTGCAGGCACAATGTGTTATATGACACTGAAATTGGATATGAGCAACGCCTATCACAAAGTGGAATGGGAGTATATGAAAAAATTGATGGAAAAAATGGGATTTGCGGATTCTTGGATTAAATTGATGATGGAATGTATAACCACAACTACTTATTCGGTGTTGATCAATGGAGAACCCCATGGACACATCACACCAACTAGGGGTCTTCGCCAAGGCAACCCCCTATCACCATACTTATTCCTCTTATGTACAGAGGGCTTTCATGGATTGTTGAAGAGAGTCGAGACCATGGGAGACATAAAGGGTGTATCCATTTGTCGAAAGGGGCCTCGAATAACACACCTCCTCTTTGCAGATAAAAGCCTCATTTTTTGCAAGGCAAAAGACAATGAATGCCAAAAGCTTATGGAAGTGCTAGCCAAATATGAGCGAGCATCAGGGCAACAAATCAATCGCTCAAAAACCATGCTCTTTTTTAGCAAGTCCACATCACAAGCTGTGCAATTCCATTAAAGTAGCTCTTGGGGTGCAAGTGGTCCAACAATATGAAAAATATTTAAGACTACCATCTTTTATTGGTGGATGAAAGAAGGAGAGCTTTGATAACCTTAAACAAAGAGTGTGGAAAAAATTGCAAGGATGGGAGGGGAAGCTACTTTCCCAAGCAAGCCGTGAGATTTTAATTAAGGCTGTGGCTCAAGCCTTACAGACCTATACAATGTCATGCTTTAAACTACTTGTTGGTTTATGCCACGAAGTAGAGGTTCTAATCAGAAAATTCTTTTGGGGTTAAAGGGGGAAAGTCGAAAAATACATTGGGAAGATCTATGCAAACCGAAGACTCAAGGGGGGATGGGGTCCAAGGACCTATCAAAATTCAACGATGCGCTGTTGGTGAAGCAGACTTGGCGGTTGCTGCATGATAAGAGTTCACTCTTTTATCATGTTTTTAAGGCTAAGTATTTCCCCAATAGTTCAATCATGGAGGCAACAAACCCGAGTTCATCATCCTATGCTTGGAAGAGTGTACTAAAAGGCAGAGAAGTAATAAAGAGAGGGGCAATCTGGCGAATTGGAGATGGAAAATTTGCAGCTATTTAGGGGGAGCGTTGGCTTCTTAAGAAGCATGCCCCTAAAATTCTATCTCCATGTGTAGCAGACCTAGCCGAGGCTTGCTTGCTCACTCCCAAATGCAAGAGATTGTAACAATATAATTCTCGAAGTACCGAGGTCAAACCACAAGGAGCGGGGTAAATTTAAAGACAATATAATTAAACAATAATTTTAGTGAAGAAGAAAAATACTTTTGCAAGGTGATTGTTAACAAGAATAATAATAAAAACTAATTTAAATCAATAATGTAAATAACAGGACATCGGGGTGTTTCCCTATATCGATATGTGCTTTGTGATCTAAGAAAATATATATTTCATAATTGATTGTTCTTATACAATTAAAAACTTATGATTCGGTTGAACTGAGACAATTCAAGAACGCATGATAACCCCAATTAATAATGCGGTTAGAAAAGTTTTCAATAAAACTCATTCACTTTAAAACCGGATTTCTATTTGAAACTATTAGAAATTCATCTAAATAATAAGAAAAACATGATTGAACTTATTGAAAGCATGAAAGAACTAATACATCAAAAGAAATCTATTTGAACAATCAAATATGTCGTTGATAAAATCTTAGAAAGAATCACATTGAATATTCATATCGTATAGAAGAAACATAACCCCTAGCCTTAGCAAAGAGTTTAGGCTTCCATTAGAGAAAGGAAAATACAAGTTTTCTCTGCCCAAAATTCGTTCTCACAGCCTCCCTTCAAAACCCTAACATAAAAGTGTCAAAAGAAAAATAAAACTTTTACTATTTTAATTTCCGTCCAGGTTTACAGTAGTAACTTGTGAGTTAATTTCGGCCTTCAAAATTTGAGAATTTCAAAAAACTCAAAACTGAAAAGTTGTAGATATTTAAGTCACGGTTCCAACCCATTTGGCCTTGTATCAATTGGATTTTTGTAAAGAGAGATACGCCTAAAATAATGATCGATGCTCAGATCAGATTTTTCCTTTTCAGATTCTGCCTCTTTGATTTCTTTCCTTATTTGAAGCTTCCAATCATGGTAGATGATCCAAGCACTCCAGTTGCATCTCCTTAGACATTTAAGCATGGTCCTTTTGCTCCACTTAATTCTAGTTTGGCCTCCATTCTCTCACAAATTCCTGTAAACTCATCTTTCTCACATGATTTCCTGAAAGTAGAAAATTACACACAATGAATGACATTTTATTCAAGAAATTATGTAAAGATAAATAATAGGGACTAATGCAAATCATGGCTTAATTATACAAATTAAGTATAGTAATAAGGAGATAACGCCCACATAAAAATATAACAAGTATACATTTTAAGGCATTATCAAGGCTAAGGTTAGCTCGTTCATTGATCAAGAGAATATAGAAGCTGGAAGGTTGAGTTTATTGATACCATACTGCTGAGTTTCAAAGCTGATATGGTTAAAAAAAAATCCCCCTCAGTCACATAGACCAGCCAGATCAACTCATTTGGCCCTTCAATCCCATGGCGAATATTTAGTGAAATCTGGATATAAATTTCTACAGTAAGAAGCCCAGAACATGCAGCCTGGACAGTCAAACATTGAACAACTTAAACCTCGGTGGCAAGCAATTTGGAGTTTACCAGTTCTAAGTAAGGTAAGAAATTTTGTTTGGAGAGCGACAAAAAATTCTCTACCTACTAAGACGAACTTGGTCAAACGAAAAATTGTCACTAGCAGCACTTGCGAGGTCTATCAGCAAGGCAACGAAGATGTATGCCATGCCCTTTACCACTATCCAAAGCTAATAGAACTATGGAGCAAAGTCCCCATGTGGAACCAGGACAGTCTACGATAGGCAACAAATTTTATTGATCTAACTGGTTGTGTTTTTGCAAAAAACAGGGACCCAACTCTTTTCTCCATGGTGATTTGGGCTTTATGGAACCAAAGAAATAATCAAAGGCTTGGAAAAGCTATCATCTCCCTCGATCAGTTGCTGCATCAAGCCAAGGAAAGGTTGTGTGAATTTGCACTCCATAATACATCGAGCATTGTACCTCTGGGATGCCCACCCACGTGCTGGCATCCTTCGGAATGACCACTGTATAAAGTGAACTTCGATGGAGCATTGTTTGAGTCAGAGAAGTGTGTTGGATTGGGCGTGATTCTTCAAAACCACAAGGGCCAAGTTATGGTCTCTCTCATTGAAAGAACCATACTCCCTTTTACAGCCATTGAGGTTGAAGCAATGGCAGCTAGGAGAGCTTTAAGTTTGGCCTTGGAGACAGGTTTTGATCGAGTAGTTCTTGAAGCGGACTCGCAAGTTCTCATTACAGCTCTCCAAAAACACTCTTACACTATCTCATTTTGGACACTTAGTTAAGGACATACAATACCTTGCCTCTTGTTTCTCAAAAATACATTATTCCCATGTTCGTAGGCATTGTAACATTGTAACTCATGCTTTAGGAAAACGAGCAAACTCTATTTCTCATAATCAAGTCTGGATGGAAGATGTACCACTAAATATTACCTCTATTTTACAGGCCGATTTTCATGGCCTAGTTGAATGAAATGCAAAGTCTTGTTTCTCAAAAAAAAAAAAAAAAAAAAGATTAGTAGTTGAAAACAATGAGTTTTAGTGTGCTTAACTGGTAAAGTCTTTTAAAGTTGGATAAAAAGACCTGGATTTGAATTCTATTTACCTAAAAAACTAATTGGTGTTTTGACATGATAGTAATGAACAATCATTATATAGCAAATGCCATAAATTCAAATCATGATGTCTATACACACACACACACACACACATACACACACTAGACTCATCACACACGCTTTGCGTGTACAATAATACTCATTTTAATTTTTAAAAGTGAGATAGAGATAGTATCCTAGTTTTAGGATCTAAATAAAAGTTTGAAAGTCTAAAACTTCCTTCTTTAACGACTGATGTTAAGGTGAAGACCTTATAATTTCCATTGCTAGTAATAGTACTAGACTCATTGCATATGCTTTGCGCGTACAGTAGGCTTTTTTTAATGTTTAAAAGTGAAATAAAAATAATTTCCTTATTGTTAGGATCTTGATAAAAGTTTGAAAGCCTAAAACTAAGAAACTCTTTTAAAAATAATAAATTACTCTTTTAAACAGTTTGTGTTTTTAAATTTAAAATTATTAAACTAAAAGATAGGAGTATTTTAGAAAGTTTAAGAATTTATTTGAAGATATTTTAGTATGCAAAATGATGAAACTAAAATAGAGAATACTGTTATTAATAGTAGGGAAATGTTAACTAATGATTTAGGAACTATTTTTAGAAACATTTTATTGGGAGAATGATAAAACAATAAATATTAATTATTGACAAATTTTTATATTTCCCATGAATATAGTGTAAAATTTTTCCTATTATGGTTTATTAACAATTGCTCTAAGAGCTTTCGTTAAAGTAGTCCTTAATAACATAGATAAATATATATTATTCAAAAACAAATTCGTTACAAATCCATAGACGGATAGACCTAAAAACTAAAAAGGGTCCTAAAGAAATACAATCCCACCAAAATAGTAAAAGGATTATAAAACTCCACTTACTATGCTTGAGAATTAATTCTAAAAAATTTATTTTTAGAGTTTCTAATCAAACAATAAAAATAAATCACTCTTCTTGAAAATATTTTTGACTAACAAAGAAAATATTTTTCATAAATTTTTTTTATCGAAACAAACTGAGAAAATAGCATATCAACGTATGTAAATATATAGTAGCATAAAGTATGTGGTTTTAATGTTTTATGATAAAGAATTGCTACATCCACAAAATTTTTCACAAAAACTCATAGATGATTAATTACTAATCAAAAAAACCCCACCCAAAAAAAAAAAAAAAAAAAAAGTGCCTAGAGACAAATGCCATTATAGGTCTTTTTTGTCCTCTAGCTAACCCTTAAAAAAAAAAAAAAACTATACAAACGGCACTATAGGTCATTTTTCTCTTTAAAAGTGGTATATAGACCCCCTCCTATAGTGGCGTTTTGAAAACGCCACTATAGGTATTTTTTGTCCTCTAGCTAGCCCTTAAAAAAAACCCAACTGGGGGAAAAAAATAAAAAATGAAATAAAAAAATAAAAAGTTCCTATAGTGGCGTTTTTCAAACGCCATTATAGATCCTTTTTTAATTTTATTTTTTTGGGTAGTTTTTTTTAAAAGATCTATAGCAGCGTTTGTAAAACCAGGACAAACGCCACTATAGGCCCTTAGAAACGCTATTATAGACCCATTATTTTAAAATACCACTATAGGACTCCCTGAACGCCATTATAGGCCCAGTTTTTTGTAGTGTTGGTTATAATTTAAATCTATCATTAAAATTACTTATTTATCCCACCAATAACAATCTATAACAAGTTGTGAGAATGTTGTAAATATAGCATTTCTCTTTATAATAAGAAATAATTATATGAAACAGTTAGAGATTAGAATTTATAATTTAAGCCAAGGCTTGGGATTATTATAAGTTGATTTAAATTTGGGTAACTTACTTTCATTATTACTTGCTAAAGATTGTCTTATTGTATTGAGCTATGTAAAATGATGTACAAGCAACATCCTTTGTATGGGTAAAGTATGCATGTTATCCAAGCAATAGAAATGCAATACAATAGTACAATAGACCTAAAGCCCGATTGGTTAATTTGCATTTGAACAGCCTCCAACCAAACTCATGTTGGATGAATGGAGAACAACTTGAGTTTGGAAACTAATTCATGAAGGTACCCTGGTGAAGCTTGGTAAAGATATCAACTAAATTAATTGATCTTATGAGGAGACAAATTGTAGCTGTATAGTACCCTAAAGTTGATAATAAAGAATAAAGTGGCAATCAATCTCAACAAGTTTGGTACACTTTCGGAAAATTGGCATGTACAAGATATTCTTCCTTGGTACTGGATTGAGCAACAACAATTTGTTTCTTGTTGCACCAAGATGGGCGAGTCACTAAAAAGGAAGCAATAACTTGTAATGGACTGACAATTTGTGGAATTACCTACCCAGTATGCACCTGAGTAAGCTTAGGGTCAATAAAGACTGAAAGGAAACTCGATGGATATGTCAGATTATTTTGTTATTGATGGTACTTATCTCTAGAGATGGGATCAAAGGTTTTATTTTTTTGAATAAAAGGTAGTGTACTTGTCTTGAAGTTTTCTCATAATTATATACTATGATAAATTACCAGTTATCTCAAAATGCCAAAAATTTAAGCTATTAGGAAATTGTTAATTTTTAATAATTTAATCTAATACTCTCCTTCACATGTAAATCTAAACTGCTCATATTAAATGGAGGCCAACCCGTGATAAATTTTTGAATGAGAAGTAACATGGAGACATGGTTTGAAACTTGCTATGATATACTATGTTTAAAACTGAAGTCTTACCATATTGAACTGTGCAAAATGATGAACAATGGACTTCTTTCATATACTTTTTCTTTTGGAGCGGGACCTTTCATATACGTTGAATGTGTGCTACACGCCTACACCATATAAATGTAGTATAATGGTACAATGAACCTAACGCTAGTTGTACTTGTATTCAATGAGTAATTTTTAGGTACTCCCGAAATATAGAGAATGGTGCTCCCCCTTTCATATTCATGGTGGGATCCACTCATTAAATTCATGGTGGGGTCCACCATGAATGTGAGAGGAGGGAGCACCATTTTTCCGTGTTCCGTGAGTACCTAAGAATTTTTCGTATTCAACTACTCTTTGTAATTGCAATTTATATATTGAATTTGGAATTTTTGGACTTGCAATTTCCAAGAAAGGAAACAAAATATTGATTTGTTTTCTGAAATTCCATAGAATTGGCTCCAATGAAATGAAATTACTTTTAAGAGACAAAAGGGGTCATTATTGATAACTTAGAATAGTCTCCATGCTTAATTTACTCCTTTGAAATTGGACCTTAATTTCTCTATTCTAATCATGTGCTTTTTTGACTCCAGCCTCACATATTTTCCATGAGGGCCATTGATCAAAACAATTTTGTCTTACTAATTTTGGACTTATTGCAAAGCTCCAAGCCTCCAAGTAACAACTAACCTAGGTTTTAGTCAGAATAAATGGTCAAATGAAGAAGGCTTCTTTGGTCTAAGTCTAACCAATGCTTTTCCATTTTACCGACTCAAAAAAAAAAAAAAAAAAACCTAATTAAGGCAAGACTTATAACAAGAATCTGATTTAGGATTCTTAGGAATGTTGTCCTTAGCAATGGAGAGAAAACATAAAACAAATCATTAATATCTATTTCCTTATCTTTAACTCTTCAGGCCAAAACAATATAAATAGGGTAGGCAATTTTGTTGATATATTTATTAGTAAAGTTCTATCCAGGTTTCACGTGAGAAAAAAAAAAGTTTGAAGGAAACCCTCCATTGTTGTTAGGTATACACTTTTACTGTTATGTGTGTGTGTGTTGCTCAACAAATTATAAATGGATCTATTTCATGGAAATTTGTTAATATTGTATCTATTTGTATTTCAGATCATGGGTTTGTTTAGTTGCTAAAAATATAAATCTGAAATGGTGGCTTCATTTGGTTTTTTGTTTTTTTGTTTTTAGATTAATGGCTTTGTTTGGTTGAACTTCAGATTTTTCAAATTTGCTATTATCAAACGCAAGTGAGAACTTCAAAAAATTCCTCATTCAGCATTTGACAATTTTATATATATATATATATATATATATATATATATATATATATATATATATATATATATATATATATATATATATAATTTTAGATACAAGATTTTGCATGATTATGGTGATACAATACTCTAGATACTTTATTTGTCATTATTTACTTGGAGGAAGATTAAAAAAAAAAACTTGATATTGGATTTACAAATCTAAGAATAGTATGAAAAAAATAATTAATTTATTTAAGATTCTTATGAATAAATCAAAAATTATAATTTTACATTTCTAAAAATCTTATTAAATTCTCAATTAAACCAAAATAAAAATAATTACATTCCTAGGCATCTAAATTGCAAGGCATCAACTAGTAAAGTCTCGATGGTTAAATAAGAGATATGAGGTTCAATCAATGTTTATATCAAAAACTAATTGGTGTATTGGTTTGATAATAAAAAAACTATGATCAAGATGTTATAGGTTAAAACTTTCTCGCAAAAAAAATATTACAAGATGTCACATTCTCAGTAATCTAGATGCAGGAGTAACTTGAATTTTCCCATATCAAATACAACTCACAAGACTTTAAAAATGTACAATCGCCTTGAATTGGTATATAGTACTATTGTCCATTTATTACTTTATTAATACTCACAAGACTTTAAAATGACACCATGAATGGGAGGCAGTATTAGAAAACGTTTCCATTCAAAATTCTCGATTACTGTATATATGCGTGTGTGAAATTATGTGAATATTGAAAATCAAGTTCACGTTTTGAAAACAAAATGACAAAAATAAAAAATTGTGTAGAACATGAATAATTGTTGTGTTGCTTTCAAAATCTTAGACTTTCCTCTTAGCAATCAATTATTAGAGGCCAATCCATGAAAACTATAGAAGCTAGAAACCGATATAATTGACAAAAACATTCTAGTTTAGAAATTTGTACCTCTTCGACGAACTTGTTGAGACAAAATTAACATGAGTTTTTTATGTAATTTTCAGAAAACTAAGGTCATCTTGCAGCTTTAAGTTTTTCAAACATGTGGCTCTTTAGACATCAAAAGCGTACACGTTCCAAACTCCAAGAGGGCATTGATTCTCGTATACTATTTATTATACATTATCTATACACATCACTCATTTTATGTTTTAAAAATACACATCAATAAAAAAATGTGGACATCATGTATGAAATTATGAATGTTATGTGTATAAAGTGTCCATTTGGAAATATTTTATCTAATTTTTTACTGAAAATTTTTTATTGAAAATGTGCTAAAGTATATTTATAACTTAAAAAAATTCAAAAAAAAAAAGAGAAAATGCAAAAAAAAGTAAGGCTTAAAAAAATTATAAATAAAAGCTAAAAGCTAAAAATTAAATTTATAAACTGATGTCAAACAGACTAAAAGTATGTATCAACGAGTGTGAGAAAACAATAAACAAAGCTCAATAGGTTGCTCAAGCTTATCTCCTACTACTAATTTTCCAACTTGTGGACAAGGCATGTTCATTTTCCTCAAAAGTGAAAAGAAAAAATAGGCCCCCCCAACCCCACCTCATCATGCAACAAAGAAACTGTTTACTTTTTGAGTCTTTAAGATGCCACGACTTTTTGGTTTGTTTGATCTTTTCCTTTGTCGTATGTTCGGCCAATATCATATCCATCCAAAACCACGTACAGACACCAGTCCGTCCAACAGCCACCCTTACCCAACTGTATCATTTTAACCTAATCCCATGTCATCAATTATTATATATCTATATATGTATAAAATAAAGAGACACATAAACCAAAACCTAAGAAAAATAAATTATGTTCCTCTATTTAATTCAAACATCTGATTGTATTGGCCTATGAACACAAATAATATTATCTTTTTCAAAGAATAATTCAATTTAAATATAATAATGTGTTTAAATTTAATTGGAAAACTTAATATTTTTGTAACTAGGAAATTGTAAATTTTACGCTATATATACACTCCCATTTGTTCATTCTAGTAGATAACACATATACTCAGTTCTCATAGACAATAGAGAGCTCAAAGTTCTAACCCTTTGCTTCAATTTTGAAGTGTGACCATGAGTACTCTCTCTGAAGCCTATGAAGCCCTCCCTCTCGATCTGCAGCATATCAAACCCGTAGACTTTGCTTCTCTCGAAGCTGTGCCTGACTCGCATGTTTGGCATGATTCATCATTTGGGGCCTGCTCCGATGAGCATGAAAAATCGTTGGTGCCTGTGATCGACCTCGAGGATTCCAATGCCACAGAGCTTATAGGCAAAGCATGTGAGACATTGGGTGTGTTCCAATTGAAGAACCATGGGATACCCTTGAGTCTCATAGAGGAGGTAAAGTCCGAGGCTGCAAGGTTCTTTGCTCTGTCGGCTCGACAAAAATTGAAGGCCCTACGGTCTCCTGGTGGGGCCACCGGATACGGCATAGCTCGAATAACGCCGTTCTTTTCCAAGTATATGTGGCATGAAGGTTTTACCATCATGGGTTCTCCTGTTGATCATGTTAAGGAACTTTGGCCCCATGACCATGAACGTTTTTGGTAAGTCCATGCACTTCCATGCACGTGGAATATTTCAGAAAATTTTAGCTGCTTTTATATATATATATATAACACTATATATATGTTAGCAAGGATAAAGGTATATTAAAAACTCTCATAGGTTTATGCAAATGATGGCTATATAATTTATTTAACTATTTATGGCATGATTAGTGTTTATTAGTTATTATACACAGCTTAATACACACTTTTACACAACTTAAAAATTAATTGATTTTAATTTTTTAGTTGTTTGTAATGTGCGCATTAAGGTGTGTAAAATATCTGTCTGATTATATATAAAACATGATAAGCGATATACTAAGCCACTTGGCTATTAATTAACTTCATATACAATATTCCTGAAAGAAATAAGACAATCAATAATGTTTGAAGCTATGTTGATTTTTATATTAAAAATTCAAGAAGAAGAAGGCTTTTATCTAATTGCAAATTTTATATATATAGTTCGTGGCAGTAGGGACAAAGTAAAGCAAATATTTTATTTCTTTTACATTTAAGACAGAGTTATAGAAGGCTTTTTGACTTGTCTGAATGAGAAAAGTAGAGATTTGCTTTGTTTTGAAATCTCAATATTTGTTTAGAGGTCATTTTCTTATACAGTAACCTTAATTTTTTATTTTTTATTAATCACTTTATTTTATGGGTAAGATTTAGATCTAAGGCCTACCCTCTTTTCTTTGTTGAGAAAACTAAGGCCTATCCTCTAGTTTCAAATAGTGAGACAGAGTTTAATTAATTACTATGTTAACAATCTTAGAATAAGGTTAAAACCGTATATAGTGCCTTAGTAATTCCTTTTAAACTTATATCCCATTTTCCAAACAACATTTGATTTTTTCAAAAGAATCCCTCAATTCAACAAACATAGCTTTTTTTTTGGAAACCCAAATTTAGTGTGCGCTTGACTCCAGCTTAAAAAGTTAGTTTATTTTACTATTCAGCTTATTTTACTACAGTGTTTTTAGTATTAAAAAAATTAATTTCAGCAAAATATGCGGATCCTAAACAAACTCTTAATTAGCTAATTAAACTGATATCACTGACACAAAATCTTCAAACTTCGATTAGATGGTCTAAGTATGAACTGAAGGAGACAGCCAAATACAAACTATAAAATCATTTTTTTTGCAATTGATTCCAAATAATCCCTTTAATAGAAGTAAGAAGTTAATAATGAGAAGAAGAGTCCATTTGAGTTCTGCTTATTTTGCTAAAACTATAATTTTTTTGCTAAAAGTATTGTAGATAAAGGTAAAAGTTAGCTGAAATAGTACAATGAAACTCATAAATAATACTAAAAAATGCAATAAAATTCATAAATAATAGCAAAAATAAGTTGACAAAAATAATTAATGCCAGCCAAACGCATACGAAGAATAATATTTCACACCAACACTTCTGTTCAATGAGATCGAATATCATTGATATTATCTGATATTACAATAAAATATCAATTATTTTAAAAGTTTAAGCCATAAAAAAATAATAAATTTAATTATTTGACCATTATTCTAACAACTCGATCAATAATTGCTAACTTCTTTTCTTTTGTTTGTTCTCCTTGGATCCTTGTAATTACAGTGATGTAATGGTAAATTATCAGAAGAAAATGAAGGTTTTGGCAGAGCGATTAACCCGCCTAATCTTCAAGTCCTTGAACATCTCTGACGAAGAAATAAGCTGGCTAAGTTCAACCAGCAATGACTCTGGAAGTACTAGTACTGTCAGCGCAGCTTTACAGCTAAATTCCTATCCCCCATGTCCAGAACCAAACCAAACCATGGGTCTAGCCCCTCACACCGACACTTTCCTCTTGACTATCCTCCACCAAACTCAAACAAACGGCCTCCAAATCTTCAAAGACGGAAGTGGATGGCTTCCAGTTCCTCCAGTTGAAGGTGCACTCGTGGTTAACATGGGTGATCTCTTCCATATCCTCACCAATGCTCGATTTCCAAACGTTCTTCATCGTGTCGTCGTCAGTGGAACCCAGCAACGCTTGTCCACTGCCTACTTCTACGGCCCTCCTATTGATTTCATTCTTTCTCCTTTCTCTGAAGTTTTGAACTCCGCTCAAGCTCCTCATTACCGCTCTGTTGCAGTGAAAGAGTATGTTGCTATCAAGGCCCAGAATCTTGAGAAAGCACTTTCGTTTATTAGAGCTTAAGGGGGTTGATTTTTTCCCCACCAATAATGAGATTATGGGTTCTGCTAGATAGCAAAACTTTCATCTATGTCATATATTGATGTCAACTATCACATATGTTAATAGTTGGTAGTTTAAAATAAGAGGAGTGGTGTGCACAAAAAGCTTGTACGTACAATAAGTGTGCAAATCTATAATAGTATGAGAATTAGGGTAAGTATAACTTGCATGAATGAACCTATATATGCAATATTTCTAACCGTAAATGTCCCATTGGCAGAAGATAATATGATTCTTGTAGTTGTGTCTGTTGCCGTGTTATGATTTTGGGTACTTGTGCAAAACGCTTAGACCAAAAATTAAGTTATATGGCGGGTGGCATGATGCAAAGGTGTGTCCAAATTATCATGTGTCTACATTATGTTCAATCTGGTGCATTGCACTAGACAAAAGTTTCGCTTAACATGATATGTTTAGTTTTTTATGTAATTCGTAGACATTTTTGTTGTCAAGAATCTTATATTTTAATGGAATTGTTTAATTATCTTCATGGAAAAACTTAGGTTCAAAACCTCCCACTCTTACTTGTTGTAATTTAGAAAAGAAAAAAAAGAAAAAGAAAAGATGTTTCTGTATATTAATTAAGCAAATACTAAATATGTTTGTCTTTTGGATCCTTTCCCACTAGACGAAATTATTTATAAACAAAGATGGAACCAGAAATTTCAAATTGGGGGGGGGGGGGGGGGGGGGGGATATTTTAATATTTAAAATAAATTAAAAATATATAAAATATATATAAATATATATATATATATATATATATATATATATATATATATATATATATATATATATACACACACACACATACATATGTGCATTGATGTGTACATACATATTTGTTTTAAAAGTTCTTTAATGAAAAATTTCATGGTATTTGAGAAATGAGTAAACTAACACCACATGATTATTGATTCAATTTTTATTATAAACAACTTTATATTGTATATTTAACTAAATATTTCTTAGCAATTTTTTGGAGTATGAGAATAAGTAAATTAGATTATGGGTAATTCAAACTGTTGCGTTATCGGTTTTGTACCCCCACAATAAGACTAAAGTACACTTTTAGCACTTAAATTTTAGGATTGTTTCATTTTGACTGTTTAGGTTTCAAAATTTTCATTTTAACATTTCATATTGATTCCATTTTTATATTAGTCAAGTTATCTATTTCCGTTTTATTTGCAAACTTCTTGTGCAAACTTATTATATGCATATTGTATAGTTAATTTTAAATTAAAATTAATAAATACAACAATTGGATATGATAATAAATTAGAGGGTGAGACATTTGATGTAACATTAAAATCAGTTAATATTTTTTAGTTGTTAGAATAAAAATTTTAAATAACATCATATCATATATAATTTTAAGTTCATGATAAAATAAATCTTCACCATTATCTATTTATTTTAAAAGGGAGAGAACGTTCTTCCAAAAAAAAAGGGGGAGGATGTGATGTAACTAGAGGAACGTATAGAATATTGCAAACAACGGTTTTTTTTTTTCGAACATGTTTGAATTATCAAGCGTTAGATTATTAGAATAAAAACAAGTGTGATGTGAACAGCTTAAACAAACAAAGTGTGCCCATTTTTACTTTGTGTCAATAATAAACAAATATTATAATAATAAAGAACAATAACAACAATTATATCATTGTTATGATAACAATAATAATAATGATAAGAACCCTAAACTCAAGGATTGATCTAGCGATTTGAGATTCGCAATGTTTTAGATTCAAAACTCCTATTCAATATTTTGAGATTATCTTTAAGAAATTCTTTCATGTAATTAGTTGGTTTGTGGGGGTGAAAAACTACATACACCTAAGGGAATAACGCATTCTAAACACCCGTTTAGAAAAAATAAAAACAAAAAATATTATAAGGATCATAGTTCATAAGGGGCCCGTTGGATAGGTTCACCACTTGTACGCCAGCTAAAAGGAGATATTAACACTGCGTGGTTGTTGTAGTCAACCGCGCATGGTGAATCAATCATACCTTTGACACATTTGACACTGAACTTGATTAGTCACATCCTCTCTAAAAAAATAAAACTTTGATTAGTCATTCAAATACTGGGCTTTCTCTCTGTCTCTGTCTCTCTCTGCGCCAGCATATTCCTCTAAGCTTAGAAAATGGGGAAGAGATATTTTAGGTTACGTATACTTAATTCAACTTGTAAAAAGGGGCATCAAATCTCATATATAAGTACAAAAAATTATCTCCAAGTTGGAATATAAACGATTCTTACAAAGACATCAGTTCTGTCCACATTTGAATCTACATGACACACGACATCTTTTTTATTTCTTTGATGGGAGACATGACATCCTTTTGTTTCTTATTATAGTGTCTAAATCTCTTTCATGTGGTGGTAATGGTACAAGACAACAAAATGTTACAAGACAACAAAATGTTACTTTCATTATAATAAAAAAAAGGGAATAAATTGTTGCATTATTTAGTAGGAGTGTTGATTAAGGAGTGTCTAGCAAATGATTGAATTGGTTCGCAATCTTCAGCACAAAAAAAAAAAGTTCGCAATCAGATAAATCAATTTTAAAAATTAAAAACTAATGCATTTTTTAATTGATTTATCTTAATAATTTTATAAACAATTAGTATTATGCCATGATGCACACCTTATTAAGAATCATATGTAAATTAAAATTTTATATTTTAAGTATTAAATATCAATTGTAAAATTAAAAAAATGTTTTAAATATAGAATTATAATTAAGAAAAAAATTATTATATAATAATTATAAATTCACATTGTGTAAGTCTAACTTTTTATCAAAAGCAAATATAAACTATAAAATAATTTTAAATATCTTGAAACTTTTTGTTAGCTAGCTAGTAATTCACACTTGTGTAGGCATCCTTGTTTTCTACCACTCTGCTATACTTAATTCTATATATTTGCTATGTTTGTATAATGTAATATCTCTAAAATGATCAATAAAGTCTTTTCAAATACTTGCATGAATAAGATTATCCTAAAATACTTAGTACCAATTTTAAAACCAAACGAGGGGGAAAAGAAAGAGAAAACTCAATTAAGAAAAAGAAAGTTCAATTGCATTTGAAGACCTAAAATAAATTTCATTATTTCTTCACAACTTACCTTTCATCAATTAGCACCAAATCTACACAAATAAGTTTATTATTTGACTTGATATTAATACATCCCACGTTATTGTTATAACTCTTACTTAGATATTCCAATAATCCTTTTCAATGTGTGTGCATTTCATTCAAGAGGTTATATCTCTTGTCATCCATTCTGATAAAACCATATTGTGGGATATAGAAATTCCAATAAGGTAATTGCGTCACGTGTCATACCGATAGCCGAGAAGGACTATTATCCTACCGAGAAGGCCACGACCTCGGACTGAAGGGTCACATCAGCAGCACGTCATTAGAGAAGGTCGTATCATACCAAAAGAACTTTGGAGAGAGGGCTAGCACTGACATGACTGAAAAGTTAGTGGTTGCCACCACATTTAATGCATCCCACCAAACCCCCTGACTGCATTTATGTTGAGAAGACTCCTAAATAGTGCTGCATTGGCTGCCGCAACTCACCTAGAGTTAGGAAGGTGGCTGATGGGACAAGCACTCAAGTAGTGGCCTAGATGATCAACAAATGGAAGGTCAAGATCATCTAAGGGGGGCTATCTAATGTAAGGAACCTTCTAGGGACAAGGGATCAGAAGGAGAGAGAAAAATATTGTAGCATCAGGAGCAAGACTTGTGACCAAAAATCAAAAGAAGCATATATATATATATATATATATATATATATATATATATATATATATATATATATATATATATATAAGATTTAGTCTCCTCGGACTGTGCCGAGGACGATTTACTTTGTGCAAAACAATTTTATTCTTGTTCTTCTTTTCATCTAGGCTCACTATAATTGTTATTTGATTCACTACAGCCTAGTTTTTCAGCCCACTCTTTATAAATTCATTATATTGGGCTCTAAGGGCCAAAATCCTATTTTCCTTTAGGCTTGGGACCCAAATCTAGTCCTTATACATATAATGAACTGAAATTTCAAATTAATAATTTAATATTAACATCTAACCCTCTAACTAAGATGTTTGCAAATTAATATCTAAGCATCAAATTAGTTTCAACATCTTACAACCTAGCTTAATTATTAAAAATTAAATATATACCATCTAACACCCTAAATTATACTATCTAAGTACTGCCTTTAATTCAAAATTATATAAACATCTAACATCCTATAATGTCTTACATAATATAAGTTGTTGGGTTCTAAGACTTTAGGTTTAAATGTATTAGAACTTCATTTTGTAATGTTGGCAAATTATGATCAAAATGTTTAGTCTTGTTTTAGACTTGCTCAAAGTATGTTTATGTGTAAAGTTGGAATCGAGTGCACTGCAAGATTTACTGTGTAAATCTATCTGGCTCAATCGATCGAAAATTAGACTCAATCAATCAAAACTCGTGCAAATTGTTTTTCTGTAGAATTTTTCCAACTTAGCCCAAGCCCGGTTTGATGTGTAAGGTTTTATGTTTTTCCCTAGATATAAAAGGGAAAACCCTAGCCACGCTTTTAAGGTTGTTGCAGTTGTTGTTTATGCTGTGTATGTGAATCTCTTGTGAGATCTAAAGGTGTTTGTCTTCACATATACTTAGGGTTATCAAAATCGAGATTGATATCGAGAGCTTGGTAATCATTTAGTTGTTGCATTAAGAGCTTAAAGATACACAAGCAGGAGTGCTTGTACTTGCTGTGAATCTGAGAAAGAAATAGTCTGTGAAATCGGAATTGTCACGTGGTTATGATAATAAGTTTCCTACTCGAGGTAGCAATAGGATGCTAGTGGTCTAAGTCGATATTGTATAAACTTTAATTCTTTCATAGTGGATTCGTTTTACCTTGAGGATAGCTAGGTTAAATCCTCCCTAGGTTTTTTACCGGTTTGATTTTCTTAGGTTATCATATCACTGTGTTGTTTATTTTTCCGCACTGTTTCAATGATATGATTTATATGTGTTAACCTAGATCTGCATAATTTACCTAAGTTAAGCACTTGGTTAAATAACTAGGTTAATCTGGTTGTGTTTAAGGGGTCTAAAAACGCACATAAGTCTAAAATCAATTGACTGAAAAATGATTTATCGCTATGGAACTAATGTAAAAGGAGTTTGCATAAAGTATATGTAAATAATGTATTATATTTTCATTATATATCAAATATGTGACAATCTTCAAGTATTGAATAAATTATGATTAAAATTGACTAATATCTGCATTTTAGGCCTCAAGCAACCACCACCACTACACACACACACACACACACACACACATATATATATATATATATATATATATATATATATATATATAAATGTTAAGAGCTTTTAACTCAACTTGTACTTCCTAATGTTTCAAGGGAGATGTACAGGATTTAAATTTCCTATCTCAATTACCGAATAATAATAATAATAATAACAACAACAACAACAACAACAACAACTAGCCTCTAAGCACGCGCTCATGCGGGTGTAAAGACTCTTCTATTTTAATTATGTGATGTGAGTAATTGCTCAGAGACTAATGTTTTTTTAATTTTATGTGATGTGAGTAGTTTTTTTTTTATTATTGGACCCATTGGTATTTTTTTTTTATAGGAACTGTAAGCGCACAATTGTACCTGGACCCAAAGACAATCATGGGCTCAGGCCCAATGAGCCTTAAATAATAAAATTTGTAGAGTGTGGGCTTGAAACCTAGATTAGAAGTACTGGGAGTTTGATAACAGGCTTTTATAAGCAAACACAAGTAAATAACGATTGATAATGACAAGTGGATCTCCTCGGAATCGTGCCGAGGACTACTACTTTGTTATTTCTCTTTCTTGTTTCAAGATTACAATTTCTCAATTTCTTTCTTAGTTCTTCGATCCCCCCATTTTTCTTTGGCCTTTACCCCCCTTTTATACTTCCTTCCCTAATACATTTTGAACAGTGACTAGAAGTTTCCACCTCACTGTTCAGGGGTCACCTCCCCATTAATGCGGCCAGGGAGGTAGGTGCAGAGCCTTTAATGCGGAGGTGGCAGCCTTTATTCTTGATATTTTCTTTAATACTGGTGCATCTAGAAGATTCAGGATGTCCCATTTTAACCACTGGTCCTTCCAAAGTTGTGTTTTGACCTTCATAATGAACCTTTGAATTCTCTAGGACTTTTCCGAGGAGAAGCTCGTCCTCGGCTGTATCCTCTGACCCTTGGCGTATGGGCCGACTCATAGAGTTTAATCCTAGAGCAAGTCGGCCCTCCACGTTACAGCCCAAAGGCCTATATGCCCATTTAGGCCCTTTTACTCCCCACAATAGCCCCTAAAAACTCTATTTTTCATCATCCGAGGAGAAAAATAGGGTTTTGACCCAACGAAGACTTCTTTCACATTTTCTGTGAATAACCACACGTGTGAAGACCGTTTCGCATTCCGGAGGGTGACACTTGGAGGTTTTATTTTCAAAAACGCGCGTATTTATTACTGTAGGTTACACCCTGTCCCCCACGTTCAACGGTGAGATGAGCATCCAACGGTCCTTGTTATTCCATGAAAATTTGGGCGGGATAAACATAATTTCGAGGCCGCTTTCCGCACACCGTGACGCTTCGGGAACCTGCGCCTTCATTTAATTCATCAGGGACTAATCCCATCAAAACATCAGTAAACATACTTTACCCGCAGAAAACCGTGGAACTCTGCACAACTTAAGATTCGTAAGTTTTTGATTCTCCCTTTCTTAACCTTTTCTCCTCGGATCTTGTCCTCGGCTATCCTTGTATATATTTTCCCTTTTAGAGTTTAGTCTTTCGTCCCTCCCTGATGGGAAAATTTAAGTGTCTAGTTGATACCGCCGCTGGAATGGAACGCTTCAGAGCCAAGTATCACATTCCCGGCGATGTAGGTTTAAAATATTGCCCGGCGGAAGCTGTGGCCGGCTCTAGAAAGGAGGGAGAGGTTATCATCCCAATGATAGCCTTTGTAGAGGGTGGGATGACCCTCCCAATGAAGCCTGTAACTAGGGAGTACCTTCGCAACCATCGGTTGTGTCCCGATCAGTGCCTCCCAAACGTTTTTAGAGTTTTGGGTAGCGTCGATGCTCTAAACGAGCAAATGGGTCTAAACCTCACCTGGCACGATGTCGTCTTTCTGTACGAGTCCCATAAACTCTCCAAAGTAGGTTACTACATTAAATCCCGCTCCAGCGTCGTTAGGCTAATCTCCTGTCTGCCCAAATCCAACAAAGGCATGAAGGATGACTACCTGATCGTCTCTGGGAACTGGCACGACGGCCTCCACTGCCCAGTTGAGTGGGGAGATCCAAGTGCGACACCTTAGGATTAACCTCCCCCCGCACAAATTCCTCTAACACTCACAAAAAATGCGTATTCACCTGTATTCACGTTTATTTAGGTTTATTGTGTGTTGTGTGAATCTGACCATGTTCGTTTGCTTTGGTGTCTTTCTTTGCAGATAAGCAACACGTGCGCCCACGCTTAAGCCACTGCAACGTTGCAGATCTCAACCGAGTACTGCGCTCCGAGGTGTTTGTCAGCGAGGACCTACAGCTCAGGGCTGCTCATCTGATTCTGGGGTACAATCCCATTTCTTCGGACTTCCAGGAGATAGAAAACGCCATAGTCGCGGGTGACCGAAGGCGAAAGAAGATAAATGTAGCCCGGCCCCACTTTTTGGACGACCACGATCTTCCTGACAGCCCTACCACCATACTGTATTTACAACCGATCGCTGCGGTCCCTCTAGCTACACACTCCCAGGCAACTGTTGTCCCAGAGGAGCAAGTGTCTTCTTCAAACACGCTAGACGAGGAGATAGAACAGTTCCAACTTGAAGACACCGAAAGACCTCGAGGGAATCAGTTCGTTGTACTCTCTGACGAGGAAGAAGAAGCCACTGAGGCCTCTGGAATTGCAGGGTTAGTCGTTGCCCGACCAGAGGACGAATCCGAGGAGGATATGGATAGGATGCAGGATCTCCTAACCAAGAGAGCTACGAAGGTTGCTGAGAGAAAGACGGGGAGGTCCCAAGCTCTTCCCTTTTTGCCACCTCCCCCTCCTCCAGCTGAGCCAAAACTTCCAGCCGAGGATCCCAAAAAGAAAAGAAAGGGGGAGGCCGAGGGGACAGGCAGCAAGGAACCAAAGAAACCGCGACAACAACCGCCACCCGTTCAGCAGCAGAAGCTGGATAAAGGCAAAGGCAGGGCCCGCTCAGTTGAAAGCGGGGAGATCAGGGATGAGGCCGAAGTGCGTAGAGCACCGGCTGCCTGGTCTCCTGACTTAAGGCTGGACGGCGCACCTATCTCCTGCCAGTCCAGTATCAGGGCGGCTCAGCAAGGTCATGCCCCTCACTTGGCAGAAGTGTTGGAACGCCCTCTTCTGCTGCCGAAAGATATGGAGACCTTGGAGAGGATGAGCCAACCTCAATTATTCCTGTCTCTAAAAAGGGATCTAGCCCTGGTAAGTTTTTAACTTTTTAGGAAGATTACATTTCTAACAACATTGGATTATTCATGAGTGTCTTGCTATACCTAATTCCCTCACACTTTATTGCAGGCCGTTCAGGAAGTCTTCGTGGCCGAGAAGTTTATAGAAGATACTAGGAAGAAAGCCAGAACAAAGCTTGAAATTCGGATGGAGACTGAGAAGTCCTTAGGCACGGCCATTGCTGAAAATGAGAAGCTTATCTCTGAGGTGGCTGAGCTAAAAAGAGAGAGGAATGGGGCCGAGGCAAACCTGAAGACCATGAAGACCCAGATAGAAGGGCAGCGCAAGCTCCTTCATGAAAGAGATGATAAGCTCTCCCGAGTTCAAAGGGAACGCTCGGATTTGGAAAAGGAACTTGCGCTGATGAAGGAAGAAGCCGGCGCATTTCAACGCTCTTTAGAAGCTGCCAAGCAGGCGAGTTACGAGGAAGGGGTAGCTGCCACAGAGGAGCAGCTGACAGAGGCTTTCGCGGCCTTGTGCCGGGAGTACTGTCAGAAAGTCTGGGGGGAAGCTCTAAACATAGCAGAAGTTCATCTAGCCTCGGAGCTGAGGAAGTCCGAGAATGTTTGGCTTCCCCTGGAGATACAGGAGATTGAAAAGGCTCCTGCTGCTGTACCTACCCCTGAAACAACTCTTCCTGCTCTTCCCCCCATGGTCCCAAAGCTAATTCCAGATCCTACAGAACCTTCAGGTTCCAATAAAGAAAAAGAAGGAGACGGGGATGCCGAGAAGGGCCTGAGCCAAACCATAGAATCCAATGTCCCTCCAACGAAGGCAGCAGACAAAGGAAAGCAAGTTCTGTCTCCTTTTGAGTTGGAGCTGAAAGGGACCGAGGCAACCAGCACTTCTCAGCAAGATCCTCCTCCAAAAGCTTAGGACCTAGCTTAGGACTTCTCTTTCTCTATATTCAGACTTAATATGTAATGTATATCTAAATGATTAATGAAGAACAATTTGTTTGATTTTCACTCGTGTTGTATCTGTTTTTACTTTATTCTTTTTTGTACTTGTCGCAAAAGTTTCCCATTAGTACATAGCTAAAAAAAAAGGTCAGAGTAAACAAATCTAATTCCAAGGATTGCACAATCATAACCTCCACGCAGTCGTGCGCATGTTTTAGTGTTAAAAACTTAACAGCAAATGACATGGTTAAGATACCTTAAACAATGCCTTGGTTAAAAAAAAAAGACCTCATGTAACGATTAAACCCTTATAATGTGTGGTATTGTTTTCAGTAGGATGTAAGATCCGAGGACCATTCCTTACATAAATTTGCTTAACGCTTAAAGATATAGAACTTAAGATCCGAGTTAATAACCAGTAAGGCACTAATTTCCAGACGCAATAAGAAATTAACTTTAATCAAGTCTGTGGTCCGAGGACAAGACTTAACCAATTTCCTATTTGATTCTTAAGATCAGTAACTTCAAATGTTAATTTTCCCAAAGTAGGAGGTCCGAGGACCCGGCATAACTAAGGTTCTGTTTAACAAATGACAAGACATCAATTTCCACAAGGTTTGTGGTCCGAGGACTGCACTTAACCAAGTTTCTGTTTGATTCTTAAGAACAGTAGCTTCAAATGTTAATTTCTCCAAAGTAGGAGGTCCGAGGACCCGGCATAACTAAGGTTCTGTTTAACAAATGACAAGACATCAATTTTCACAAGGTTTGTGGTCCGAGGACTGCACTTAACCAAGTTTCTGTTTGATTCTTAAGAACAGTAGCTTCAAATGTTCATTTCCCCAAAGTAGGAGGTCCGAGGACCCGGCATAACTAAGGTTCTGTTTAACAAATGACAAGACATCAATTTCCACAAGGTTTGTGGTCCGAGGACTGCACTTAACCAAGTTTCTGTTTGATTCTTAAGAACAGTAGCTGCAGGTGTCAGAGGTACTCATAACTTTGAAACATTCACTGACAAAAACACATTTTATTAATAATAATACCTTATAATATTATTTACATTCCACGGACGTAGTACAATTCTTTCATCTAGATCAGCTAGTCGATATGACCCTATGCCTGCTACTGAAACAATACGATAGGGGCCTTCCCAGTTGGGTCCTAGCTTACCCCAAGCTGAGTTCTTAGAAGTCCCTACAACTTTTCTGAGTACGAGATCACCAGGTGCAAGTGGCCTTAGCTTCACATGGGCATTATATCCCCGTTTTAGCTTCTGTTGATAGTAAGCCATTTGAACCATAGCTGCCTCGCGTCGTTCCTCAAGTAAATCAAGACCTTTCTCCAGGAGTCCATTGTTATTCTCTGGGCTAAAAGAACTTGTCTTTAGGGTGGGGAAACCAGATTCCAGAGGTATCACCGCCTCGGCTCCATAAGTCATAGAGAATGGCGTTTCTCCTGTGGACCTGCGCGGTGTGGTCCGATACGTCCATAGAACATGAGGGAGCTCTTCTACCCATCTGCCTTTATCATCGTCCAACCTTTTCTTTAGCCCACTGACTATGACCTTGTTAACGGCCTCGACTTGCCCATTTCCCTGAGGATAAGCTGGGGTGGAGTATCTGTTTATGATACCCATATCACCACAATATTGCCTAAAGGCCTTGCTGTCAAATTGAACGCCATTGTCGGAGATAAGTGTGTGTGGTATACCGAATCTAGTGATAATATTTTTCCAGACAAACTTCTTGGAATCAATATCTCTGACATTCGCTAAGGGCTCGGCCTCAACCCATTTGGTGAAATAGTCTGTACCCACAAGAAGCCATCTTTTCTTTCCTGCTGCTCTCGAAAATGGCCCCACTATGTCCAATCCCCACTGCGCAAAAGGCCAGGAACTGGAGAGAGGGTTAAGAACCCCTCCAGGCTGATGAATATTAGGGGCGAACCTCTGGCATTGATCACATTTTCTGGCATAGTCCTGAGCCTCTCTCTGCATGTTGGGCCACCAATACCCCTGGGTCAGGGCCCTATGGGCTAAGGACCTTCCCCCAGTGTGGCTTCCACAAATCCCTTCGTGCAATTCCTCCAGAAGTGCTTCTGTTGATTTAGGGTGTACACACAACAAGTACGGTCCTGAGAAGGATTGTTTGTACAACTTCTGGTCCTCGGACAACCAGAAACGTGGCGCCTTTCAACCTATCTTATCTGCTTCAGATTTGTCCTTAGGAAGGATGTCGTTCTTAAGAAAAGATATGACCGGGTCAATCCAACTAGGTCTAGGCCTTATTAGATGGATGCGAGCCGCCTTGGCGGGGATAAGAGTTGGCTCTAACAAATCCTCCACAAGGATAATCCTGGGCAAACCCTGAGCCGAGGACGTTGCTAACGTAGCCAAAGAATTGGCATGGGTGTTCCCACTTCTAGAGATGTGAGCTAAGACAAAGGAGTCAAATTCTGCTTGTTGACGCTTAACTTGGACCAAATATTCCTGCATTCTTGGGTCCCTCGCCTCCATGGTCCCCATGACCTGGCCGACCACCAACTGAGAGTCCGAGAATGCATGGACTTCCTTCCCTCCCATTCTACGCACCATTTTCATGCCTACCAAGACTGCTTCGTATTCGGCCTCATTATTAGTGGCCGAGAACGCCAATCTCAGAGATTTTTCGAAAACAATTCCCTTGGGGGCAATCAGGACAAGCCCAACACCTGATCCTTTCTGATTGGCTGCCCCATCCACATACATTTTCCAAGTCGAAGGCCCTGCAGCCGTGATCACCCCAACTGATTTTCCATCCACGCGTGCTTCTTTTAGAGTCTCTTCTGGCAATGGTTCAGTAAACTCTGCTACCAAGTCAGCGAGGACCTGGCCCTTCACCGAGGTGCGAGGTTTGTATTTAACGTCAAAAGCTCCTAATACGGTTCCCCACTTTGCCACCCTACCAGTGTAGTCGGCGCTGCGTAACACTGCCTTGAGAGGCAGTTAGGTTAGAACCACCACAGTATAGGACTGAAAGTAATGAGGGAGCTTCCGCGTGGCATGAACTATGGCCAGAAGTGCTTTCTCCAAGAGCAAGTAGCGAACCTCGGCCTCATTCAAAGACTTACTAACGTAGTAGACCGATCTTTGCATCCCACTTTCATTCCTGATAAGGACCAGGCTGACCGCGTGTACGGCCACTGCCAGATAAGCAAACAAGACCTCGTCCGCCTCGGGGCGAGACAAAATGGGTGGCCGAGAAAGATATTGTTTAAGCTGCTGGAAAGCTAACACGCAGTCCTCGGTCCATTGAAACCCTTTCCACTTATTCAACAATTGGAAGAAAGGACGGCACCGGTCAGCTGACCGAGAGATAAACCTATTCAATGCGGCAATCATCCCGGTCAATTTCTGGATTTCTTTTGGGTTGCGAGGAGGCTGCAAGTCCTGAATAGCCTTCACATGTGCTGGGTTTACCTCTATGCCTCTATGAGTGATCATGTACCCCAAAAACTTTCCAGACCCAACGCCGAAAGAGCATTTTGAGGCATTAAGGCGCAGCTTGTACTTTCTTAACACCTGAAAGGTGTCAGCCAGGTCTCTCACGTGTGAAGGTATCGTTTTGCTCTTTACCACCATATCGTCTACATACACCTCAATAGTCTTCCCCAACTGCTGTTCGAACATCCTGGTCATCATTCTTTGGTAAGTAGCCCCAGTATTTTTCAAACCAAATGGCATGACCTTATAATGATAATTCCCCGTCGGGGTAATGAAGGCAGTCTTCTCTTGGTCCTCCAATGCCAAGGGAATCTGGTGGTAACCTTGGAAAGCGTCCAAAAAACTCATCCGAGGATGTCCGACAGTAGCATCCACCAGTTGATCAATACGCGGCATGGGGAACGAATCTTTGGGACAGGCCTTGTTCAGATCAATAAAGTCCACACACACCCTCCACGTTCCATTCTTCTTTTTAACAACAACTGTATGGGACAACCACTCGGGGTAGAAAACTTCTTTGATAGCCCCAGCCCTCTTGAGTTTAAGCACCTCTTCCTTCACAGCCTCGGAATGTTCTCTGGAAGAGCGCCGAGGTGGTTGCCTTCTCGGAACAATAGCTGGGTTGACATTTAAATGATGACAAATGAAGCTCGGATCGACACCTGGAGCTTCGTAAGGATCCCACGCAAAAACATCAATATTGTCCTTCAGAAATTCTAACAATTCAATCTTCTCTTGGTGTGGCAAAAGTATGCCAACTTGGAAGAACCTCTCTGGGTTATCGGCTACTAGAAACTTCTCTAACTCCTCACAATGTGTCTCCTCTCCTGCCACCATCCCAGATGAACCAGGAGTTGTTAACTGCTATAAGTCTTTGGTGACCAGAGCCGAAGATTCGGCTTCCGTCTGGTGCAGCACTGCAGCCGATATGCATTGCCTGGCCACCGATTGGCTGCCGAGGACCTCTTCAACACATTCCCCCGAGGGAAATTTAACCTTAACATGCAAGGTAAAGGAGACAGCTCCAAGAGCGTGCAGCCATGGCCTGGCGAGGATGGCTGTATATGGAGAGTACGCGTCAACTACAATAAAATCCACCTCAACCGTTTCTGAGCCGGATTGAACAGGCAAACGAATCTGTCCCTTCGGCACAACGGCTCTCCCTTCAAAGCTTATAAGCGGCGAGTCATAAGGGGTAAGATCTTCCAGCTTCAATCTCAATCCCTTAAATAGATCATGGTACATGATATCTGCACCGCTGCCCTGGTCTATCATCACCCTCCTCACATCATAGTTCCCTATCCTGAGCGTAACTACAAGAGCATCGTCATGGGGTTGGATAGTCCCTACTTTATCCTCCTTAGAAAATCCCAAGACGGGCAAATTGAGCTTCAACCTCTTCGGCCTGCAGCCTGTATCCTCGGCCTGAGAATGAGAAACTGCCATCACCCTAGTGGGAGCCGAACCGATCCTGCCAGGTGCAGCAAAAATAACATTAATTGTTCCTAAAGACGGTCGAGATGTATTATTCCTCTGATTGTTTGAACCAGATTGACTGCCCTGCCCGCTAGGTTGGCACAGGTGCTGCTTCAGTTTTCCTTCACTGATAAGCTGCTCCAAGTGGTTCCAAAGGGTCCGACAATTCTCAGTAGTATGGCCCACATCCTGGTGGTACTGGCAAAAGAGGTTCTGATTCCTCTTCACAGGGTCTCCTGCCATCTTATCAGGCCATTTGAAGAAGGGTTCTTTACGAACTTTCTCCAGCAGCTGATGTACCGGTTCTCGAAATACAGTGTTCACGGCCTGAGGTGCTGCCGAGGCGGACTGTCCAACGTAATCTCTCCTCGGCTTGTTATTGTGGTATCTGTCCGACCTGAAATCCCTTCTCTCCTGCGGGATAACCTTTTCCTTACCCTTTCCTTGCTGTTGATCTTCCTCCACTCTCTTATACTCGTCAATACTGTCCATGAGGCGACGTACACTGCGGACGGGCTTTTTAGTCAAAGACTTTCTCAGGTCGTGATCAGTGGGAAGGCCTACCTTAAAGGTATTAAGCGCCACCTCATCAAAGTCGCCATCTATGTCATTAAACATCTCCCAATAACGGTCGGAGTATGCTTTCAACGTCTCCCCTTCCCTCATGGTCATGGATAACAGCGAGTCTAATGGCCGAGGTACTCTGCTACACGTAATGAACCGCGAAGCAAATGCTCTAGTAAGCTCCCCAAACGAACCTATGGACCCCAATTTAAGGCCATTGAACCACCTCATAGCAACAGGTCCCAAGCTAGAGGGGAAAACTTTACACATCAGGGTCTCGTTGTGAGAGTGCACCGCCATCCTCTGGTTAAAGTGACTCACGTGCTCCACCGGATCAGTCCAGCCATTGTAGATGGTAAAAGTGGGCTGGGTAAACCTCCTGGGAAGCCTTCCTTTCTCAATCCTCCGTGTGAATGGAGACTTGGAGAGTTGGTGCAACGCCCTACTCATAGCATTGTTGCCTAAGCCCCTAGAATGAAGCTTCTTACGCCTGCGAGTTGGCTGGTCGTCCTCCTCACCGGAGGACGTTGCACTGGTGGGGGAGCGCGACCTCGAGCTGTAGCCATCTCCCCTATCCTCCTCTGAGGAAGGATTAGATGAGGACGGTGAAAACCTATGTTTAGCACGACGTAACTTTCTCTTCAAACGATTGATTTCCTTCTGCATGGATTTAGAACCCTCCTCGTGGGTGGTGCTACCCCCACCATGAGTATGGCTAGCCCCTGGATATTCTGTGTGGACGCTTCCCTCACGATCCCTTCGACGCTCAAGACGCTCAAAATGATCCTGCAGCTGTGATCCCTGTGACTCTGCATGGTGAGCACCTAAGCCTGCCATAGTATCCCTACCTCTTCTAGACTAGATTCCCCACAGACGGCGCCAATTGTAAGCGCACAATTGTACCTGGACCCAAAGACAATCACGGGCTCAGGCCCAATGAGCCTTAAACAATAAAATTTGTAGAGTGTGGGCTTGAAACCTAGATTAGAAGTACTGGGAGTTTGATAACAGGCTTTTATAAGCAAACACAAGTAAATAACGATTGATAATGACAAGTGGATCTCCTCAGAATCGTGCCGAGGACTACTACTTTGTTATTTCTCTTTCTTGTTTCAAGATTACAATTTCTCAATTTCTTTCTTAGTTCTTCGATCCCCCCCTTTTCTTTGGTCTTTACTCCCCTTTTATACTTCCTTCCCTAATACATTTTGAACAGTGACTAGAAGTTTCCACCTCACTGTTCAAGGGTCACCTCTCCATTAATGCGGCCAGGGAGGTAGGTGCAGAGCCTTTAATGCGGAGGTGGCAGCCTTTATTCTTGATATTTTCTTTAATACTGGTGCATCTAGAAGATTCAGGATGTCCCCTTTTAACCACTGGTCCTTCCAAAGTTGTGTTTTGACCTTCATAATGAACCTTTGAATTCTCTAGGACTTTTTCGAGGAGAAGCTCGTCCTCAGCTGTATCCTCTGACCCTCGACGTATGGGCCGACTCATAGAGTTTAATCCTAGAGCAGGTCGGCCCTCCACGTTACAGCCCAAAGGCCTATATGCCCATTTAGGCCCTTTTACTCCCCACAGGAACCATGGGTGGGTAGCCTTTCTTTCTTATTTTTGGTTAGAACCGTGAGATAGTGTGGGGCTAGGAAGTGTGAGGGTAGTGGAAAAATTTTAGTTAATCTACAACTTCAACCTTATTTCTCTTTTTAAGGAATAAAAATAGATTAATTAAATTATGGGTATTTTTTACAGTAAAAAAAACAATAATTAACTTTCTAAATCCTCTTAATATAATAATAATAATAATCCCCATAATGCACAAGCATGAAGAAGCCCGAAATATTTCTTAAGTAAAAACAATTGAAAGTAGTGCTAAGTAAAGAAACACTATCGCATGAGAATTGAACTGGTAGATATAATCAAAAAAGTTTTTGTCCTTGAAATGGAGAAATACTCATGAAAATTTTTGAATTCTAATCAAGTTAGATTTATAATCAATATAAAAGGCCTCAAATTTTATCCTCTATTGATGATGGAGTCATCAAATATATGCTGTAATTTTTATTTATCTTTCAACAATGAGGTTGCTTGTCTTAAGGCAATTTTATATTTTGGTAATTGCAGAATGACCAATTTGATAGAAATTTTAGTTTATAATAATAATAATAATTGCTGATATAAGTTTCTTGTGTATTTTGATTTATTCCAAACAGTAAAATTATACACATTAATCGATGGTATAGCCGACGAAAATAACACTAAAGAGCCATACAGCGAACATTTAGAAACCCAAATAAAAATGATTTTATATTTCGAGTGATTCCCAATAGTAGTCACTCGCTCTCTTTTCTTTCTTGCTCCAACAGGTAAAAGCACTCAAGTTGATAGCACGCGGACAGCTGACAGTAATGTTTCTAGATAGAAGTTTGGCACCGCAGTTTCTCATTCATTGCACATTCCTCCTGGAAATTGAAAGATTCAATTAAAAATTGCAAGTAAAATCTGCAATCTCAGAGCTACTACAAGCAATTGGGCTTGGAGTTGAACAACCAAACAAAAAACTAACAGTATTGTATCTAAAAGTACTGAACCGAGTAGTGACTAAAGGTGAAAAAATGACTAACAGTACATAAATATTGACATCTACTAACCCAGAGAAAATGAAGTATTGCTATAGGTCAATTCACCAAAAAAATCAGTTGAAATTTATGGCACATGGTATATGAAGAAACCTTTTGGTCAACCATACAGTCCTTTTTTTATAAAAATATAATTTTCAAAAAAATGGCAAGAAAGCTGTGTGGTGATAAGATATTGAAACAGTAGAGAGAGAGAGAGAGACAGAACCAAACAAAAAAACAAAACAAAAGTTTTTTTTTTATATATATTTTGAAATCTATCAAAATAACGTCTAATTGCTGCGTCATTACTATTACACTGCTTAGAGCATTCATACCAGTTCTTTTATAATCTTCTATAATACAAAAAAACCTTCATTTTACACATTTTGGTCAAAAAACTCACACTAGTGATTGTAAAACTGTATAAAATCTTGCAAAACCATCCACGAGCTACAGTAATCGTGTAAATATACACGGCTACTGTAGCTCGTTCATTCAATATTTTATTGTTTTCCCGTTCTCTCCTTTTTTTCTCTCTCTTGTCCGTGCTCAACAAACTCAGTTCTCTCCTCATCTTCTTCTTTTTCCTCAGATGCACACAAACACATATACACCCACACACAAACACATCCACATCCACATCCACATCCACAAATCAACAGAGATACACTTGCTCAAAAAAAAAAAAAAAAAAAACACAAAGACAGATCGGTGCCTGATCGGAACGATTGGTGCTTGTGGAGCAATCGGTGCTTGACGGTGAAACGATCGGTGTTTGTGGGTCTTACTTGATCGGAACTCGTGGGTCTTGCCTGATCGGAGCTAGGGAGATCTAACCGAGATGGGTCTTGTCTGATTAGAGCCTAATTGGAGCCTGATCGAAGCTAGGGAGATCTCGAATTTGATCGGTGCTTGTGGATCGGAGCTAGGGAGATCGGTCGGTAGGGAGATCGGCCACCACGGGCTTGTGGAGCGGATTTGATCGGTGCTTGTGGATCGGATCGAAGCTAGAGAGATCGGCCACCACGGGCTTCGAGCACCGCCGTCTCCCGCACCAGCATGAACGGGCCGCGACGCCCCGTGGCGCGGCCCAGGAGCAAGGCCAGAGTGGGTAGAGAAGAAATGGGTAGAGTGGGTAGGGAGATGGGTAGAGTGGGTTGATCTGAGAAGAAATGAGTAGAGTGGGTAGAGAGTGAGAGCAAAAAATCAGAAAAATGGGGAAGAGAGAGAGAGCGTGCGCGTATTAAAGGGGGTGGTTGGGGAAATAATAAAAAATTTGATAAAATTGATTATTTAATTAAAAGAAGTGGTAGAATAGATGAATTGATGTGGGTGTTTTGTGAAATTGAATGTGTAAAATAGAAAAAGCGGGTTTTTAGTGTAAAAATGGATGTGTAAAATGAAAGAACTGATGTGGATGCTCTTACCTGAAAAGCTTTTAAGAGACTGTAGCAGTGTCTCTGCTCTGCAACTGCTACAGCATATCTCTGTTTGAGAGCATCACAAACCTTCTGCTCCTCCAGAAGCCCACGTTGCACCTTGTCTAGTTTCTATAAAATGGACACACTAGTCAGAACTCCAAATGATTAAAAGCAATTCCACAGAAAAGTGCCAAAACAAGTTTGATATTCATTCCTATATTCACATTATTCGATTTTTTATGAAGATCACATTGGTCTATAGCAAAGGCCCAATGGATACCCTCCCCAACCCCCATTTCGCCAACGGATATTAGTTGACCAAATGATAGTAGATAGAAAGACTTTTCTCACCCAAAAAAAAAACAAAACTTATTGCTAGTTGATAATTGATATACAATGTCCACTCATGTAACGGAGGTCGAAGAGTGTAGTTGCAAAATTTGGACTTACAGAAAAAGGGAGAAAATACAACCTCTCAGGAAACAGCAATAAGTTCTTTTTATATATATATATATATAAAAAAAATAAAAATAAAACACAATGATCTTCAAATCCAACCACATATGCATCTCATTCTGGAGGAAGTAAATTCTTCTTCATAACAAGTATAGGGACCAATGAAGCACTGTCAGGTTGTTTCCTTAGTATCTTGAACAGAAAATATAAAGACAATGATATTATGGATATTTGATCTATTGATTATACTGAAAGCAAGAGGTTCTGAGATCTGCCCAAGAAGCTATCAAACCTTCTTTCATCTTTGAAGTTCATAATTGAAGAGGGGGGGAATTACAATCACCTGCTGACTGCTCTTCACAATTCCCTCCATGGAATCAATCAGTTTCATGCGACCAGCAGTGCTAGTAATGGCATCTTGGAACTGTAGAAATTCGAGGAGACAGTAGTGAGAATTATGCTGGCACAGAAAGGCTGTAACCCTTGCAACATTATTAAATTACTGAAAACAGCAGCATACTTTACACTACAGTTCAGGACATTCTAGATAGTCATATTATTTGACTAAATAATGAAGATTTTTGTATGTCCAACCATGTATATTAACATCACATGTATGTTAGAATGTTGCAGTTTTATTCACAAAACACATTTCTATTTTCTTTTAACCCAGGAAGCAGAACTTAAAACTAATAACCTGTGCACAAATGTGGCATTGACCACATTTTTCAATTTCTTGGACAACATACTACTACTATAAGGGGGGGCGTTTGGTTCGTTGTGATATGCCCTTGATGTAATGTACATTACGAAAATGTGACACTAAAGTTTTTTATTTATTTTATTTTTTCTAACATTATCATAATTTAAAATTATAAAATATATTATATCATCTTAATTTCATCACCTTCCTAAACAATGTAATCTTGTATTCTTGTATTAAGCTTACATTCATGTAAGATTACAATAACATAATATTATAATGTAATGTAAAATCACAACGAAACAAACGCCCATAAGTATCTTCAGTTTGTAACCAAGACAAGATTTCAATCTAAATGCATGGGTCTGAAATTTTAGGGAGCTTTAACAGTCCAAGGTGGTGGTCTATCATTTTAAGTCTTATAGTTAGTTGCACTACACATCAAATCAAGATATCAGAAACTGCTTAAATAAAATTAAGATAGGTGGTAAGTCAATGCAGTCTAACTATATCTCAAATTCTGTAAATTAGATAACAGTATGCCCAAATCTTGTTCACCAATGACCTTTAGGTCAAATGTGGCATTTCTTGGTGTTTCAAACATAAACATCCAGGATTTAGGTGGGGTAAGGGGGGTGATGGGGAGTGAATTATGCAAACCATGTATCTAGATGTACTTTTAAATGCAGTACAGATCTCCTTAGTCAGTCACCCACATCCTTTAGATTCTCCAAGTACTTCCTTAGAGCAACCACATCAGTCCGTTTAAAAATTTTCGTCTATGTTAGACTTAAAACCTACTTTTTCTATTTTACACAATCACTTTGTAAAAATACCAACATTAGATCATCTATTTTACACTTTCTTTTAATATAATATTAATTCTTCCTTTATTTTTTTACATTATTTCTGTCTTTTTTTTCTTTGTTTTCTCACCAAACAAACACAATTTAACCCAAATCACAGCCTCTACAGACACAAATCACAGCCTCTCTTCCTACACCAAAAACCCCACATCCAAATCTCAACAAATTCAAGCCAAGATACCACTAAGCAAACCACCACCAAAATCAATCTAGCCAAAGCCCCCACCTCATGTGCCAAAGCGGCAAAATCAATCCACCAAAATCAGTAAACCCAGTCACTCGCACTTCTAGCAAAGTTCTGAATCTTGGTGGGCATGGTAGCAGAAAATAGAAAAGCACCAAAGAGGAAAATGAACTACTCTATTATGGGTTTTCAATTGAGAGAGAAGATAATGGGTAGGAAACAAAGGAGAGCCACCAATTGGAGTGGTGGTGGTGGCTAATAGGTGATGAGCCAGGACTGTAGATTAAGGAGAAGAAATAAAGAAAGAAAAGAAAAAGAGAAAGAGAAAAGTCATAGACGGAGGGAAAAGAAAAAGAAGGAAGCAAGTAACAAAATGGAATAGAAAGAAAGAGAGAGAAATTAATTAAATATTGATGCACAAGTGAACATTAACCATGTATCTTTATACGGTTACTGTAGCTTTTTGAAAATTTGCACAATTTTTGAGGAGCTAATGCGGGTAATTTTAAAGGTAAAATTGTACACTTTTGTATTTTAGAAAAACTGATGTGAGTGCTCTTAGCAACTCTTTTAATACAACCAATCATTTCATTCCACAGCTTGTCTACATCTTCATCTCGATCTCAGTTGCCTTCTTTGATCATTTCATCTTTGACCGCCTTTTGTTTCTAGCTTCAAACCCCACCACCTAATTTTTGGGTTTATCTGTCTATTATCTCCTTTTTTGCAATACAAATATCTAGTATCACTGACCTATGTTGAGTAGTTACACTTTCTCTTGGTATCTTACAATCTTTACATCTAACATAAACTTTTTGAGTAACAATGAAATCTAATTGGACAACATTTGTCCCACTTTTAAAAGTAATTAAGCGTGAGTTCCTCTTCTTTAACCAAGTGTTTTTTAATATGAAATCACATATCACAAACTCTAGAATAGCATCCCCATATTTGTTCCTTACTCCATCTCCTTTTACCTCCATGAATTCTTTCAAAAAAACTCACCATTTTCTCCAACATGACTAGTCAGGTCTCCTCCAATAAAAGCGTTTTTTCTTAATATTTTTTAATCAATTTATCCATGCGTTCCTTATATTTTTTCTTAACGGATTATTCCAACCTTATTTGAGGAATGTATACACTACTATATTAATTTTCTCCTCTCCTAAAACAAGTTTTATTAACATGATTATATCCCCTATCCTCCAAATCTCAACTTTTTCTTTAAGATTTTTATCTATGATTATCCTATCCCATTTATATTTTTATTTTCCTTCCATTTCTATTTTTTCATACTAATTTATATTATGTATGTTCAATTTCTCTAGATTTCCCACCTACTCACTTAGTCTCTGAGGCACACTATGTTTATTCTCCTAGTCATTGTTTCTACAAGTTACATATGTTTTCCTGTTAAAAGCCCTATATTCCTAGTGCCTATATAAATTCTCTTCTCCTGGACTAATTTGTTTACAATCCCATCCACAATAGATCTTATACCCATTTCACAAAGCCTCCTTAACCATTATTCTTTACCAATTGATGGCTGTTGATCATTTTTAATGATGAACAAGGGAGAGAAAAAGAAGAGAGAGTGCTCTGAAGGGTCTTGTCTGATGTGCATCACTTAGCCAATACAGTGGCTACATCCTTCATGCACAGCATATGGAGCTACTATTAGCTAGATGTTTTGTTCAGACTTTTCTTTCTTTTTTCTTTGTTCTAATCATTCTTTTGTGGTTTTCTTTTGACCTGTACCAGGAAGAAAACAAAAGGGAAGAGAAGAGAAGAGAAGGCTCTTTTTGTTTTTAATGAAGCTAGATAAGTGAAATGGGTGGATGTGGTAATTTTGGCTATGGAATGACCATGTCTTAATTGTCTTTTAGGAGAAACACTGGCTAATGCACATGCCACCCAACGTTTTCAACTAATTGGAGGATGTGCTGTAATATTTCCTTCAGAGTGGACCTTTTTTTTTTTTTGGCTATGTACTGAAGCAGATACAAATTACATAATATAACATGTTTTGATCTTATAATTATAAAAAACAACATTATTGACCAAATAACAAAGAATACTTTTTCCTATTAAAAAAAACAAAAAACAAAGAATACTTTTTATTTTTTCACTTTGCATAAAATCTCTAGGATAGTTTAATTCTTTACACTTCATCAATAATAATCTAATAAATGAGACCAATTTCAATTGTATTTTCAACAAGCCCATAACTTATTTGAGACATACTTCTTAAAATCATTTGCTGAAGCAACATATGATTTGCATATTTATCTTTGATAAGAAAAATAATTGAAAAACATTTATTTTTATACTATAAGGGCATGATTTTATATTGATATAAATTAAAGTTTCTTTCCTTCCATTTTTATTCTCAACCAAACAAAGAAAATGTATAACCATTTTCCCTCCCACTTTTCTATCTCTTCTACCAAACATACATTATATAATAAGTATACCAAGCACACATAATGTTAAACTATGATCATTCCTATCCTCCCATTTTCCTTTCTTTCTAATATTTACTATTCTTCCATTTTTCCATCCTACCAAATGGACCTCATGTGCTAGGTATAGCCACATTCTATCTAAAGCAGGACTGCACCATGCAAGCAAGACCCAGTGGCTTAGATTTTGAATTTGAAATTATGCAGAAAATTTGCCCCAGTAATCAATTACCAAATCTACCATCACTAAAGTAAGACAAGAATCAGAAAGTCTAACCGGGATTAATTGTTCCTTTAAACAAAAGCAAACTAGTAAAGGAATTATCCAATATGACATAATAAGGAGAAATCCTAATTGCCATGATTCTCTGCATGAGACAGCAAATTTGAGGAATTACCAATCTAAAGCAATCATTTGATTCAGTTCCTGCACCAATATTGAGAGAGAGCATATTCTAGAATATAGAATATATTCCTGTCTTGTTTGACTGTACCTGTGAACTTATTGAATTCAACAAGGATGTTTCTTTTAGCATCAGTTCCTTTATCTCCAAAAGAGCATTATAGGTACCATAACATTTACGAGTTTGTCGAAGTTTTTCCTGCACAGTAGCAATACCCTAGCATAAATTTATATAAGAGCTAGAGAAAACATACAAACTAATGCAGGCTTGGGGGGAAAAAAGGCATTCCAATTGACTGCAAAGACTGTTGTTAAACCTGGATATGGACATATAGTTCAGAAAATCGACGTTCATACCTGCAATATATTTATAAAGAAAGTAAGCAGAACATCAAAAGTGATTACTTTTGAAATCTTGTGTTTACCATCCATAAGGTATGAGCAACTGAAAACAGGAGATTCTCATGTACACATAATGTGTACATGAGATATCTCCTCTATTCTATTTAAATTGTATTACTTACTAAAGAAAGATACTGATGTGCATTTGGGTTAGCTTCTAGCCTTTTTCCATTAGCTTATTAGCTTTACTTGTTTATGCACAGATTTTAAAGCTTTACTTTTCTAGGTACAACTGCACTTTTGCCAGCTTTCAGGAAAAATAAAAATTTCTAATTTAAATGTACATAGAAAAGGGGCAATCATAAATTCTGATATGGATAAGTGACATAGATAAGTGCATTTGCAGCATTTGCAGCATTTGAAGAACTTAGATTCATAAGAGTATGACCCAAAACGAGTGCAACCAAAATTAGGATGGTAACATAGATGTGAGGTGGTACAAGAAAAAATAGAATGAGAAACAGACACATCATGATAAAGTGGGTCCCCAATGAGGTGAAAACAAGGGGAAATTGAATTAGATGACTTTGTAACGTTTGGCTCAAAGAAACAAAAGCAACTAGTCACCATGGATAAAGAAGGTCCAAATGAAGAAACAACTTTATAGTTGTTCCTAGACAATAAAATCAAGACCTGCTCAAAATTTTAAAGACTTTCACAATGGAAGTAGCCAAACATAAGAAAAAAATAGGAATATAATAATGTGATTTTTTTAGGATTATTTTCAACTATTTATTCTGATATTTGTCCCAATAATGGCACTGAAATCCAATTTGAGAAGACCAATAACTTAGAAGGGAGGAGTTGGATAGTGAGAGCTTCTGCTCTGTAAAACACTAAAACCTCTGTTAGTAAAAGGTCCTTAAGTTCAATAAGACTTACAGTACCATTAAATTGAAACTAATTCTTGTAATTACCAAACCCCATGTAAGTATGAAACCATCTCAATGCAACAGAAACAATCAAATTTTAAGGAGTAATAAAATGTCAATAAAAAAAGTGATATGAAGTCAGGAACAACAAAAATAACAACATACTGGATGAGTTCTGATTGGGATGGCACATCATCAAGTTGCCGTTTTACTGCTACAATTGCCCTATATCTAGCTGCAAGTTCCTACAAGAAGCATAAACCATATATTATTTAAGTTTATTATTAATTGATGATTTTTTATGCCAGGGATAATTAACATCAAGGTGATTTTCTCACAAAAGAGAAGTCAAATATATGAAACAAGAGAGTAATATATTTTTTTCAAACTTCTAAAATAATATTTTATAAAAACAGGCCTGTTACCATGAGTGCCAAATTATAGAAGGAACAAAAGAATAAATAAAAAAATTCTAGATGATAAGCTTGATATGTCAAAATTGAAGAGGCAGTCTTTTTATATGAAAAAACCCTACTTTACTAAATACACTTGGATCCAAAGAGAGAAATAATTCCTCAATTGTAGCATCATGAAATGGATAGTTAATTTTTTTCAAAAGTTTAGATGCTGCTGTTGGTTTGGATAAGGCACGTCTAGCACTGTTGTTTTGAGACTGCAAAGGTAGAGTAGTATATCCTTTAAAAACAATGACCACAGTTGTGTTTCCAGAAGCGGCTGAAGCAGAAAGTATTCGATAGGCACTACAAGTGATCAAGAGGAACTACCGATTGTAGAGATTGAAAGTGATTCCAAGTTGTGTATTGATGCCATTAGAAGACCGGCTGCAGGTACATCTTGACAGTCTGGAGCAATTTTAGATGATATCAAAAGCATGGCCAGTGATCTCAGTGAGTGTTCTTTTCGTTTGGGTTCCTAGAGAGGCTAACAAAGTCACTCATGTGCTGAGTAGTGGGACTTACAAATGGAGATTGAGGGTCTAATTCCATCCAATATTTCAAAGCTAAGATGTGGATGAGATAAGAAATGCTATTAAGCAGTTCTATAGAAATACTATTAAGATGTGAATGAGATAACAATAACGCATACTTCCAGGAAAGGAAATGAACCAGCTTTGATCAATTAATTAAATTGTCTAAAAAGCAGATTATACCTGAACTTGTGCCTTAACTTTCTTTGGCCACAAAAGGAAATTTAAACAAATAAAAAGATGAGATTTCTTAACTAAATTTTTATACCTTTTTTGCTGAATTCAGTTTCTCCAATGGTTCAATAAAAGACTGATTTAGACTATGAGAGAGACTCTTGCTGTCGCAGCCACTTGCTATTCTTCCCTCCAATTCAATAACCTCAGCTTGCAGGTCCAAACGTGTTACATTACAATTGGGCTGGAATTCAGATTCTTGCCGTTCCAGATGCTGAACAAACCTTCCAATAATTAGCATTGACAGCTAAATGAAATGCATAAATGAGGCAAGATTAATGAATAAGGATACAAAGTAAGATTACGCATAGAATAGAATCTCTCTTGTCAACTGACAAGGAAATTGATACAACAAACTAGTACATGCAAGTTCTGTCCCATAATGGATGCTTTACCGAACTAATACATAATTAATGTTTTACGTGCATATTATGATAAGTTTTAGTTTAAAAGAAAAAATATATATTAAGAGAAATTATTTGTTTCATTAAGGGAAATTGAGTGATAGAAAGGGAGAGAATTTTTATTTAAAAGAAAAAAGAAAAAAAAGTTAAAGAAGTATCTCATGGTATCCAAGAGTTTATGTATCGAATATGGAAACGATTACTAATTTGAAGTATCCATGTTTTCTAGAATAGAGATTACTTTATTCCAATTTAAACATGTTACACAAAACAAAAACAAAAACAAAAGACATAATCTATAATGTTAGTAAAGATATTATTTTGGTGGCAAACAGTAAAAAAAGACTTGACCATACAGCAGTCGTCAAGACTCTAATTTCTAGCTGAACTCATTGAAACTCTCAAATCTCATGGGAATCAGCCACTAATGTGTCTAAAAAACACTTTCCAAATCTTGAATACATAAACATGTACATATACAACAACAACAAAAACAAACAAAGCCTTAGTCCCAAAATTTTGGGGTCAGCTATGGATACTCAACAACATATCAGTTAGGGTCAGCCATACGTATCCCTTGCCTCTATTCTACTCTATCTAGAGTCACATTTTCTGATGCTCCCTTAATTGACATGTCATTTTTTATTACTTTTACTAATGTGAGTTTTGGTCTTCCTCTACCTTTTTTCATTCCCTCAACTTAGATAAACTTCCTCTTTCTTACTGATCCATTACTCACTCTCATTTGCACATGACCAAACCATCTTAAGCGACTCTCTCTCATCAATGAAAGTAAACACACACACACACACACATATATATAATATGCATGTACATACATAAACACAGACACACATGTATATAATATAGACCATAGATGCAATAAAAGGGGTAAATCATTCAAAGGCACCTCATGGTTCTTCAATTAAAGCTTAAGACAGATCAATCACAATCTCGGTCACCAAATATGTTAGTGATTTTCTAATGTTCAATCTGACATCAAGAAATAAGATATGGTGTTCAAGATTTTACAATATTTTCATCCCTTCTGTTTTAACCATGATGAAAATTTTGGTGATTCTCAGTATGTTACATATAGGAGAACCCATAAACATTGACATGGAGACCTCAGACCTAACTCCACCTAGAAAAGCATTCCCCAATATCGAGAGAGAGAACGGTCTGATGACTGATAGGGAATTGGGGATCAGGCTTCTCTGCAGTTTTTGGCAGAAACTGCATCATGGAGCACAGTCCTTGTGATGGCTTCTTCCAGATGTGTGTAAATGGAAAATTTAGTAAATCACATGAATGAAGATGCAGACATAAATAGATTTCACATTTGAGTAAGACCTCTGAATACACTCACTGAGCAGAAAGACAGCACACCTTTAATGACTCCATGAGTGATATCAATTTCTGCACAGCAATACTAGCACCCTCCTTATCTATTCTTTCTCGTAAAAGTTTGAGTTGGTTCATAACGTTGAGCTCTTGTTGATTCTGGAGCAGAGCAAATAAAGAACATGAGAAAGGTTAAAATGACCAGAGGTCTTCATATCAATCCAAACACCACAAAATCTATTGTTTAAAATAATGCCCCTGATATATATCACTTCAACAGGAAAGCTAAGACATCATGCTCAGAAATTATTCAGAAAACTAAAAACATAAAAAACAAAAAAACTTATTACATGAACCTCAACCAGAACTAGTTCTTTTACATATACAATATAGAACATCTCCACCACCAATTCCCCCCAAATTCCAATCAACATCTCAATCATTGTTCAATTCCTCCCTCAGTTTCATTGAAAGTATGTTCCTCCTCTTCAATGGAATGTCTATTGTTAAGTAACCTATGCTTCCTAATATTAAAACTACCATAATGTTAAATTAAACTTTTTTCTTTTTCCAACTAAAAAAAAAAAAATCAAACACCCACAACATCCTAGAAAAACTAAGGTTTCAAGATTAAGTTTTCAATTCATTTAAATTTATTTTTGGTCTCAGTGTCCCTCAAGCATTGGTTCCTCCCCAATAGGGACTACTATGGCCACAACCAGATAAGATCCACCCTCCCTTTACCCTTATTCACTCTAGTGTGTTTGGCATTTGATTATAAAATCTAGCTTTTTGCTTATTTTTATGTACCATTTGTGGGTCCGACACTACTTTTTGTCTCAGCTTTATTTCAAATAATTTATTAAATTTCAGCATTTTTGAAATAAGCTCGCTTTTTAACTTTTTGTCTCACATTATCCAAATAAGTTTAGCTTTGAGTGCTGCAATATGCAATACATTGTCTCACATTATCCGAATAAGCTAGCTTTCAGTGCTGCAATATGCAATACATGTATTAGTCAAAGTCAATTGTACTGATGAAAAAGTTACCTCATCATCACTGAGGCTAAGACGAATCCGATTAACAAGCCATTGTACAACAGGGAAAACGGCATTGCAGTCTAGGGTTTCAATTTGAGAAGCTTCAAGAGAGTGTGGGCATCCCATCGATCTCAGAGATTCCTCAATCCCCTGCTTCCCAATTTCACTGTAACATCAACGACGAAGAGAATTAAAACTTGATTATTCATTCATTGCGATCATATCGTAAACGCTGTTTCTTAGAGAGAGAGAGAGAGTTACTTGCATTTCCTCCTGTTGTGTTAGGGTTTCGTCGTCGGGAACTTCGTCGAACCGGGGACCATCGGAGTTGACGGCGGTCACGCACCAGACGAGGCCGTCGGAGAGCCTTTTGGAGGCCGAGATATCGGTTTTTCGGGCGTCGGCATAACCGACTGAGAGGAGAAGATCGAAAATCGGATCAAGAGGACTCGTTGACTCGGACTGGAACTCGGCCATGTCGGTTGTTTTACAGTTACTCGTTACCGTGAGTGAGAGCGGGTTTTGAATTTGCCAAAATGCAAACACAATCCATGGGCTTGTGCGTCAATTGGATAAACATTCCATGTGGTTTCAATTTTTTATAACAGTAAACTGCACTCTAATGCTATGTTTAGATGCTGGGAGAGGGAGAGAGTGACTATAAATTAAATTACTTTATTTGGATATTTTTTGTAAGGAGTGAATGTATTTTTAATTCTTATATTTTATATTTTTTTTATTTTGGTTTTTACATTTTGTTTTTATTATTTTTAGTCCTTAAACCAATTATCGCGTGATATTTAAGTCATTTTCGTCACCCAACTAACGACAAAAACTAACGTGGCCGATGGTGGAATAAAAAAATAATATAATCACACACATTAATTAATTAAATTAAAACAAACATTAAAAAAAAAATCATTAGTTTTTGGGAAGAACATGACTGTTCATATTCTTCATGTTCTTCCCTAAACATCTTTGATTGCTCAGAAATTTAAAATATGGAAGATTCAAAATAATGCATCTAAGTCCTCTCTCCAATCATCAACATTTTTCCCAGAAAATCAAGAATTTCTTTCAAACTAAACACAAAAATTCATCACATTTAACAAACAAAACCCTTTTCTCTCTCTATTCTCAAAGTCTCTCTCTCTTCACCCTCCATGGATGGAAAGTCTCTCTAATCTCAAAGTCTCTCTCTCTGTTCACCATAGCTCCATGGCCAGAGCTCACAAGCTTGACCTTCTTCTCCGCCACACTCCACCGCTATCGTGGTAGTGTGGGACCTAGTAGTCGGCCTCTCCGCCGTTGATGTGCAAGCAGCAGAGATATGAAGTGATGAACGGTTCTTAATGGGCTTTGAGGAGCCGGTGGAGACAACTTTTGGGGAAGCCAAATGCACTGAGGAGAAAGAAGTTGACATTTCTAGACATTTGGGGTTAGGGTTTGCTAAATATTTGGGTTTGGCGTTTGTTGGACATTTTGCATTTTGAAATTTTTTCTGTTTTTTAAGTTGTTAACTTGTTGTGGTATTGGAAGTTTCTTTGATTATGGTTTGGTTTGGGAGTGGATGAGTTAGGTGTTTTGCTGGGTTTCTATTCTTTGGCTGGTTTGGTTTGGGAGTGGTTTCGTTGATGTGGTAGTAGATGATTTGATTCGGTGGTGGTGCTTTGCTAGTTGCTAGGTTTCTATTCTTTTGCTTAGGTTTGATCTTTATGTTCTTTGATTCAGTGGTGGTGATTTATGATTTTTTTTTTCCAGTGGGTTTTTCTTGTGTTAGTTTGCCAAGAAAATTTATGGGTTTGAAGGCTAAGGTTTGCTTTACTGGGGATATGGATTTGGAGTTTGGTTAGGATCTGGGTTTAGGGTTTGTTTTTTGCTGGAAATTAATTATAGGGAAAAACACAAAGAACATGAACACGTTCTTCTGGAAAAAAAAAACATTTAATTAATTTGTTTTGTTTTGATGTGTTTGGTTATAAAGAAAGTACAAGAAAGGAAAAGAAAATTATAAGAAAATAAGGATTAATTTGGTAAGGATATGATCATATACGGGGAAGAACATAAAGAACATAAAGAACATGAATATGTTCTTCTGAAAAAAAAAAAAAAAAATTTGGAATAAAAAAAATTCATTTTAATTAAAAGAGAGTAAAATTTTTGTTTGAAAGAAAATAATTTTTTTTGTTTGTTTTTTTATTTTTTAATTAAAATTGAGTAATTAATTTTTTTTTAAAAAAATTGGCATTTAAAAAATGCCAAATAATTTCTTTAATAATATTTTAATGCTCACATCAGCCACGTCAGTTTTTGCCGTTAGTTAGGTGACGAAAAAGACCTAAATATCACTCGTTAATTGGTTTAAGGACTAAAAGTGGTAAAAACAAAATGTAGGGACCAAAATGAAAAAAGTGCAAAATGTATGGACTAAAAGTGCATTTACACCTATTTTTTAAAGAAGGAGGAGGAGGAATTTGGATGGCTTTAGAGGGGTTTGAACTACTTCTAACCCTTCATTTTTAATTCCCCCAAATTGGAAAGATTTGGAGAGAGAGTGGAGCATAAAAATACTTGACCAAATAAATTACCAAATTTGCTATTATTATATTAACAAAATTACAAATGAAAAGACTAATTATTTCCTTCCCCCTTACTTAATTTTAAAAACTCATCAAAAAAAATTTAAAAAACATCCAAATAAGGTGGAGGATAACCATTTTCCTCTACTCTTTTCTCCACTACTCTCTGTTTGGGAGTTCATAAGGGAATGGATTGGAATGTATTTAAGTAAGAGAAAGGAATGGAAAAGAATGGAATGTAATTAAGTAACCTTAATTAGATGCTTTAAAATAAATAAATGAAAATGAATGGAATGTAAGTAATCTTGTTTGAGAAAATATAGAGGGAATGGAATGGAATGGAATCTTTTTATGACAATATTACTATTAGACCCCTATTTTATGTAAGTAATCTTTTTTTTTTTTTTTTTGATAAGCTGCAAATTCCATTAAATAGAAAAGGAATTACAAATAGGGTAATCTTCCTCACAAACCAGCTCTAAAGCACGTGGAAGATTACCTTTATTGAAAAAGAAAGACATTAGAACTAATAGCAAATTTGGCAATAGAATGGGCTGCTGAATTGCAGTTTCTTCTAACCCAAAAGAAGAGGATGGTATTGAAGGAAGCTGAGAGGTGTTGAATATTGCTTATGTATGTGCTTATGGACCAAGCAGGGCTGCTTAGAGGGTTGATGATGGGGTCTATACAAGCTTTAGCATCACTTTCGATCATGACCAGCCACCATTTTTCCCTTTTAGCAGTCTCCACGGCCCATTGCAAAGCCGCTACCTTAGCTTGGAGTGGAGACTTTATGCTTTGACATTGCCCCCACACGCCAATCACTTCTCCTCTATGGTCTCTAGCTATCAAAGCTAGAGAAGCTTTGGCACCTAATTGAGCCGCATCCACGTTGACTTCAATCCAACCCAAGGGGGAGGGGTCCACATTGAGGGTGGAGTCATAAGAGTGTTGGGAGTGTTGTCCAGGAACAAATTGGAGAATTCAAGGTATTTTTGTTGCATTACTTGGGCAAATTTGCAGATGTCCACTTAGCCTTCCTGGTAGATGATCCTATTCCTTAGTTTCCAAATTTCATCCATAGTGAGAGCAAATTTAAGAGTGATGAGCCAATGGTCATAGGCCGGAAGTATGGACTCTAGTGGTTCAATGATTAGCTTGGCTAGGTCATCGATGGCACTGATGGGAACAGAGACCACTCTAAATCCCAACATAAGGAAAACTAGATGGCTTTTGTTACAGGGCACTCACAAAAGAGGTGCACCCCAGATTCCAACTTTTCCTTGCAGAAGATACATGTGGGGTCAACGTTTGCAAGCCGCTTCATAAGGTTGTCCTTAGTGGGGAAGGCATTGGAGCCTAGTCTCCATATTAGCATTTTGACTCGCTCAGGCAGTCTAGCTTTCCATAACTTCTTCCATGGTACGCCTGCTGGATTGGAACTCTTGTCTTGCTCGATTAACACTCTATAGGCATATTTTACTAAGAATATACCCTTAGAGTCGAGCGCCCACATGAGTGATTCTTTCTTGAGGTATTATGGGAGTGGTATAAATAGGATAGCTTGTGTCAACTTAAGATTAAAGAGCTCGTGAATGATGCTAGATTTCCAGCAGTGGAGGTCGAGATTAAAGAGTTGGGAAACCATGATAGGGACTTGGCTAAATGATTGGTCTCTTGGCTCAGGTTTGAATCCTTGGATCCAAGGTACCCACAAATCCATCCAGACATTGATGGAAGTCTCATCCCCAATGAGATAACACACGCCCTTTAGTATCAGCTTTTTGGCATTCTCTATTGCTCTCCAGCAAGGAGATGCTATTCTGGGGGGTTCGTTATATAGCCAATCTTGGCTAACCTTATATTTCGCTTTCAATACATTCATATAGATGTTGTCACGCTTAGTGGCGATCATCCAAGCAACCTTTGCCAACAAGGCCGAATTAAACTCTTTAGCCTTCTTGAAACCAAGGCCACCAATGCATTTTGGGTGGCAAAGTTTTTCCCGTGCCTTCCAAGCTATATACCTTCCTCCCGACGCCTTTGGTTTCCACCAAAATCTTCTTGTGAGAGAGTCCAAATTGTCGCATGTTTTGGAAGGAATATTAAATGAGGACATAATGTAGTTTGGGATGGCTTATGCCACAGAGTTTATCAATGATCCTTTACCTGCCCAAGATAAGCAATTTCTTCTCCAACCTGTGAGCTTAGCTTCTAACTTATCCAACAGAAAATTGAAATCTCTGGTATGGGATCTGGATAGGAAAAGGGGGGCTCCAAGGTAGACTGCCTCTTTTTTTAGGCTTTTCATTTGCAGTTGGTGCTTAATGGACCTTCTGCTGTTGGCGTTTGTGTGCTTGGAGAAGAAAACTTCAAACTTACTTCTATTGACACCTTGTACGGACCAACTGCAGTATTTATTAATACTCTTGATGAGGTTTGCTCAGTGCCGGCTCAATGGGTGAGCTAAATAGGCAACTGCCTAAGGCCCCCTAAATTTTTATCAATAGAGATATTCTTGTACCAATGAAAGTATTAATTAAGTCCTAAATATTCACCAATAATAAAACGTAGTTTTTTATTAAAGAAAAACCAGTTAAAGAAAAATGTTTTCACTGGATGGGTCAATCATTTAATCTCTCACACATAAATGTTAAAAGAACTCATTAATCTTATACTAGTAAATAAATTTGTACTCAAATTTTATTTAGAGATATCAATTATATAACTTTATTAAAATTTTCAACCATAATTTTTTAGTATTTGGTTACTTCATTCAATAAATAGTGTTTATTTTAGTTGTATAGTCATTGACTAATGTGATGGGTTCGTTTTAATTTGTAATTTTTTTAAATGAAAAAAAAACCAAAAGTTAGATAAATATTCTATTAATATTCAAAGTATAAGAATAGACCTCACTTAAAGTAGTCGCTTTAGACCTCACAATATCTTGAGTCGGCCCTGGGTTTGCTGCATCGCTGCATGTTGCTTTTGAGAAGAGCACAATATCATCGGCATACATCACATGAGTCATAGTAGGGCCTTCAATGCTAGCTTGGACACCACTGATGTTCTTAGAGTGAAACTCATGGTCTAGCATTTTGGATAGGATTTCTTGTCCTAAGATGAAGAGGTAGGAAGAAAGGGGATCTCCTTACCTAATCCCCCTACTAGGCTTGAATTGTTTGGATTTGCCTCCATTCACCAAAATTTCAAAAGAGACCGAAGAGATACATGCTTCTATCCACTTAACAAAACCATCATTGAAGCCCAATATAGATAGGATGGCTAGAATGAAACCCCAATTAACCCTATCATATGCTTTTTGTAGGTCCAATTTTATAGCCATGAAGCTAGATTTTACCTTCTTGACCTTGAAGCTGTGAAGCATTTATTGGACCACCGATTGGTTCTTTGCTATCCATCTACTTGGGATGAAAGCGGACTGGCAAGGTGAGATGATTTTATCTAGATGTGACCTCAATTTGGAGACTAGCAACTTTGATATAATCTTATACATCACGTTGCACAAACTGATAGGTTAGAAATGGTTGGTAGAGTTGGGGTTGGGATTCTTGGGAATTAGGACAATAAGAGAGTTGTTCACCTCTTTAGGCATACTACCAACTTCAAAGAATGAGATAACTTCTTGTGTTACCGCATCTCCTACTGTAGGCCAAAATTCCTTGTAGAAGAGTGCTGGGAATCCATCCAAGCCTGGTGCCTTAAGATCATGCATTTGGAATAAGGTGAACTTAATTTCTTCTGGGGTAGGAATCATACTCAACAACTAATTTTCTTCTTCAGAGATGCATGGGGTGACGAGATTGTCGAGATCATTAGGAAAATCGACTTGCACCTCTTCAAAAAGGTCCTTGTATGTGTGTAAGAAGTGCTGCCTAATGTGATTGGAGCCCGCTACCCAGGTCCCATCCTCATTCTTGATTACATCTATGTTGTTGTGTCTGTGTCGAATTATAGTTGATAGATGGAAGAACTTGGTATTCCTATCCCCTTCTTTTAGCCATAACCCCCTAGATTTCTACTTCCATATCATCTCACTTCTGTACAATCATTCAGCAAGCTCTAATTGCAATTTTACTTCCTCCCTATCATTTTGGACTAAGCTAGCCTTTTTTATGGATTTCAGTGATTTTGCTTAAGAGCCTATTAATCTGCTCTTGGCAACGTTTGAAGACCTCTTTGTTCCACTTCTAAAATGCATTTCTAGTGGCTGCCTTCCTTTTGCACAATCTCACCATTGCCGACCCATTGGTGATCTCATTCTATGCTTTCTCAACAATTGTGTTACAGCCATTGTCTCTGATCCAAGCTGCCTTGAATCGAAATGATCTATGAGCAAAGCTATCCTTTGGGTTGGTATCTAGCAGTATAGGGGCGTGGTCAGATTTTACTGCACCCAGGTGTGATATGCTAGCTTTAAGGAAGGCAAGCCTCCGGGATATGTTGGCAATACCCCTATCCAGTCTTCTTTTAATAGCAAAATTTCCCCATCTGCCTCTTGCCCATGTGAACTTGTTACCTGAATACCCGAGATTAATTGCCTCAAACTCAAATATGAGCTCCTTGAGATAATTGGTGGCAAAAGAGGTACCCTTCCTAGAACCAGAGATTTCTTCGTCATTGATTGTAAAATTGTAGTCTCCTAAGCACATCCATAGTCCGTCATGAGATCCGATTAGAGCCATTAAATTTTCCCATGCTTTCCTCTTCTTTGCTAGGTAGGGAAGCCCATAGAACCCGATTAGCATCCAATCGCAAATAGGGTCAGAGACTTTAACTGCAATAAGGTTTTTGTTGAACTCAACCTTTTGGAGTGATAACCCAACTCTCCACATAACACAAATTCCTCCAATAGAGCCCTTTGCTTCAACTACTACCATCTCAGCGAAGCCAATTGATTTTAAAACTTCCTCCATACGAACTTTATTAGCTTTTGTTTCACTTAAAAACATGATATCAAGTCTAGACCTCTTTATTTGAGCCTTAAGGGCTTTAACTGTCGCGACGTTACAGATGTCGCGACAGTTCCAGCCTAGTGTTTTCATGGGGACGTTGGGGGCATGATAAGGCCCACCTCATCGGCCATCGGAATATAAAGGAAGAGAGAAAAGGAAACTGCTGGGGAAGAAGGAGTGGGGTTAGGGGGAAAAGCAGAGTTGCAATATTAAGTTTTGGGAGACTCACCACAATATTTGTTGTCCTCTGGAGACTTGTATATCTGCCTATCTTCAAGTATGATTTGCTCACCTCCAAGCTGGGGAAGGAAGGTGGCAAAGTAGGTATCTACCTGCGCTGCTTCTTGGCTTCCATCTAAGTTCTTCCATCTCTTAGTGAATGCTTCAATGTCTTCCTCTAAGAGCTTTCTCTTAAGATTTGCTGGTGGTTGGTCAGTGGTATTTAGAAGGGATGGGTTAAGGGTGTGGGGAGTACTTGCTTCAGGGGAGGCTGCTGATCGAGGGGTTGTGAGAGCACAATTAGGGTGTTCGGATTGAGGATTGAATACGAGTTTAGATGTAGGTTCTATGTTTTGTGGGCTTTGATACAAAGTTGGGCTATAAGTGGATTTAAAGGGGAAGGATGTCATTTAGGGTAACTGGGTTAGGTTGGGTAATGTGATTTGGGGTATGTGGGTTGAAAGAGTGTGGGTCAGAATTGCGGGCTGTTTGGAGTGAGGCGTGCGTTTTAGATAGGGTTGGGGGGGAGTGTGGTTGAGCTAATGGGCTATCTTGGTTGGGACACAAGTTGCTGATGTGTGATGAGGATATAGGGGGAGTGACAGCTAGGGTGTACCTCGGCATCAGTACAATTTGTTGTACCTTGTGACGGATAGGATGCTGAGGGACTGTGCGCTTGGGCAGCTAAGAAAGACACACATACGTCCTTAGTGGAGGGAGGTGTAGTAGCCAAATTTGCCTGTTGATCTGAACCGTAGGTAGGAGTGGAGAATATTCCTTTTGGCATGGAATCATCCTCTGGTCTTATCCATGGACCTAAGTCATTGAAGGTGTGACCGGATGGGTTATGGAGCTTAAAAATCTCGCCGTGACAAGTTTGGCATTCATGACCAATAATATCGAAGGCGTAGCAAATGTCAGCTATTTTTTTGTATTTCAGACCAATCCACAAGTCTAGGAGGTTTGGCCTTAGAAGGAAAACTCTAGGGAGAAGGGGCTTTTTGATGTTCACTTCAACTCTGAGTCTAATGAATCGTCTCCAAGTACCTCTACCCTCTCCTACGAAGTCCACTTCTAGGACTTTACCAACCATCGCTCCTAGATTTTGAAGATTACTTTCAGATCTCCATAGGTAAGGAAGGCCGTGGACTTGGACCCAAATATCAGAAATGGAGAAAGAAATCTCTTGCCATGCTAACTCAAAGCTCCAAGGTTTGAGAATAAGGTGACTGCCTCTAATGGACTAAGGTCTTCTTTGGTAGGCGTTTTGGAGGTCGGCCTCGTGTTGAAAACAGAACATAAATACGTTCTTGTTGACGCATTTGACCTACAATGGAAACGCTGGTCTCCAGGCTTTATGCACGATATCATTAACAATGGAAAGACCCACGGGTTTAGAGGTTAAGATTTTACCCAGCAAGATGTTCTCGAAAATCTTTAGGTTACTTTGGTTTGGAGGGAGCTCAAGCCAAATATCTCAGCATGACCAATTTTCAGTACGACTAATAAGGTCAAAGACCTCTATAGGGGAAAGGGAGGTAGAGATGGCACTGGATAGGCAAACTATATTGATGTGGGGTAATGTAGAGTTGGAGAGTGTGGGTAATAAACCAACGGGGAAGATAGAGATGTAACTCTAGGGACAGGGAGGGAGAAAGGTGCTACAGCATGGCACAAGCCAAAGTCCTATATATAGGAGTATTTTGGGAGTTTTAGTAAAAAAATCATTAAATCTAATTATATTCCCTCTCATTCCTCCCAATTTCGAGGGGAATGAAAATTTGAGGTTTTAAGGGAATAGAGAGGAATGAGTGTTTCCTCCTATCCATTTAATCCCTTCTCACTTAGGCTCCGCTTGGGAGGAGGGAATGGAATGAAAAGAATAATTTTAGAATATTTTTCCCTTTCTTTGTTTGGGAGTTTTAATGGATGGAATGGAAAATATATTCCCTTATTTGGAAGTTTAAGTGGGAGGGAATGGAATGGATAGGAGGGAACACTCATTCCTCTCTATTCAAATGTAATGGAAATGAATGAAAATAATAATTTTAGAATATTTTTTCATTCCATTGTTTGGGAGTTTTAATGGAGGAAATGGAAAGCTCATTCCCTTGTTTGAGAGTTTAAGGCTCCGCTTGGGAGTTCATAAGGGAAGGGAAGGGAATGAAATGGAATGGAATGATCATAAGGGAATGGAAAGGAATGGAATGGAATGAAATGTATTTAAGTAAAGGAAATGAATGGAAAAGAATGGAATGGAATTAAGTAACCTTGATTGGATTTTTTAAAATAAATGAATGGAAAGGAATGAAAATGAATGGAATGTAAGCGATCTTGTTTGGGAGTAACATGAAGAGAATGAAATTGAATTATTTTATGACAATATTACTATTAGACCCCTATTTTAAAATAAATGGTTGAATATATAGGAGTATTTTGGGAGTTTTAGTAAAAAAATTCATTAAATCTAATTTCATTCCCTCTCATTCCTCCCAATTTCAGGAGGAATGAAAATTTGAGGTTTTTCCCTCCTCCCAAACAAGACTTTGACTCCAGTGTGTGATTAAATCACCTCGCTACCAGCCCATCAGTGGCTCCATTCGCAGCTAAGCATGCTTGAGTTGGAGATAAGCGGACTTGAACCGCTGACATCCGCCATAAGGTAAACCGCCGCCTCTCAAGCCCCTGACAGATTTTATCATAGAGGCCAACGATAAACAATAACTCCCCCTTGCTTGCTTACCGAACAAGAAGGATTTTACTTTAGACCACTAATGGACTATAGTAAAAACAAAGAGAAACAAGCTATGCAACACTTGTATGAAAGTAAGTACCATCCCTGCAAGGGTCTTACCACCTTCTTGATTTACTATATTAGACTCTTTAGAGTTCTTTGGGATTATAATCCGTGCCGAGTATTTGTGCTTATGGGCTCTATATTTCTCTAGATTTTACACTTTGAAATTTCTGAAATTTGGGGTGTAAAATTCAAACACCCCTATTAAAAGTCGTGTCCTCTAACTCTTTTCACATCAACATTTATTTATTGTGCCATAAACCAGCATGTTTAATGTCATTGAGAATGTTCCATCCACATGTAGACTAGTAGTTGCAATCGCAACTGGCTGACACACATCTCCTTAGATGAATTTTGAGGGCAAGCGACTGGAAAGTTGTGGGAGAAGGATTTTCCCACTAGAACCAATCCCTCGTACACCTTTAAAAAGACTCGTCCATTCTTTGGAGTAAGGTTTGCAAATATTGGCACTGTTTTCACACTCATTTCTCTTATTCTCTCACTAGTTCACTGGCTTATCCATTGGAGAAAGAAGACAAACTAACTCCTGGTAAGAACTAAACAAAGAAAAGAAAAAGAGATAAAAAATTAGTACATTTAGTCTACGTTTGACTCCAGCTTAAAAAGCCAACTTATTTTATTATTTTACTTATTTTTGTTATTATTCATGGGTTTACTGTACTTTTTGGTACTACTCATGAGTGAGATATACTATTTTATCTAATTTTTACATTTATCTATAGTACTTTCGGAAAAAAAAAATTTAATTTTAACAAAATAAACGGATCTCAAAGATACCTTTTTAGTACTTGTGTCTAAGATACAAATAGAATCTTGGTATCCGTACTTTAACAAAGACAAAAGTTGGCTAGCACTTTTGTGATTGCAAGGGTCCACTAGACCTAGAACTTTTTGAGCCATTTTTTTTATTTAGAAATTCAAATTACTAAAGCACCAATTATTTAGGGCGCTTTACTAGACACAAAAATCCAAGACTTGCAATTTGCTAAAGACAAGATAGATTTTTTTTTTTTTTTTTTTTTTTTTTGAGAAGAAGATAGAATCTAAGTTGAATGGATTTAGATGGAAGAAAAAGCATCCTTCAATGGGCAGATAGGAGTACTCTAATAAACCGCCTAGCTCAATCCATTCCATCATTTATCATGTCTTCCTTCTAGCTAACAACGAAGAGATGTCCTAAACTGAATGTTGCAAGCAAGAATTTTTGCTAGATTTCAAGCAAATCAGATGGGAAATTTCTAGATTGGAAGTTTTGGGACAGATTATGTCAAATCTAAAAAGTTTGTCTTTCCTAGATATGAAGATTTTAGACTAAAATACATTTTTGGACCTTAAAATTTGGGATTAACTTTTTTGACCCCTGATGTTTGATACCTTTTTAATATTGGTCATGCTATCCATTTTCATTAGTAATCTAACCAATATACACCCTTTAGATTTAACTATTTCATAGAATACTATTTCTAAAATTTTGGGGAATGCAAGAATTTAATTGTAGGTAGAAAAACATATTATGGATGATCATATTACTAATGGAAATAAACAGTAAAACTGATATGAAAATGGAATCAAACATAAAATGCCAAAATAAAAATTTTGAAATGTAAAAGGCTAAAATGAAAACAACGCAAAATTTTAAGGGTCAAAAGCATACACTAATCAAGATTTAATTAGGAGATGATACCATCCAAACCACAATTGAGTTATATAAAAAATGTTCAAAGGCATATTTGTTATTCCAGTAGACAGTGTACCCAATACTTATTGAAAATATCAAAAGCTTGTTCCAATAAGATTATTTAGCTGACTTAACAAACTTCAGTAACTAATGAAGGTCCTTCAAGCATAGTTACTTGCATCAAAGAATCCATACGCCACTGTACAGCTTATATCATGAACTTACAAAGCAACAACTTTACGATTAGTATCCTGGGGAATTAAAATAATGTAATCATATAACCGAAAGGAAAACACCGAAATCTAAATGTCCATTACAGGGAGAAGAGAATAAAAAATAAATTGTATCATTGCTCTAGACGTTAAATGCTACAAACCAAAACACAAGCTAACACAACTGAAATATATAAGTTCTTGATAGAGTACAAAATGTTACAACCAGTCCGTGAAGCATAACAATATCTCCAAGTTAATACACTTAATGGTTCATAGCAGACATAGAACAACAATTTTACAAGGTTAGTTTCTGGGATAATGTGGACATCCAAAAGGAAAGATACAGATGTGAGCAGATCAAGCAACCAAAACAGATACTTCAAACATTGGATCAACAGTGAATAATAAAAAAACACTAATCCTGTATTGCTAGTTACTTCGAGACAATTGCATCACTTCCACAATTTGACAAACTTGTCATGACTAGCCGAAGCAACCAAACCTGTAACAGTTGACACAGCCAATGCAGCAATTAGTCCATCATGAGCTGACAGAGTCATTGTCTTGTTCTCTGACATGTTCCAAAGCTCCAGAGACTGCACACAGCAAGTGAAAAAATGAAACCCTATTAGCAATGTAATCATCACACTCACTGAGCCAAGCAGCGAATCAGGTAAAATAGGAAACAAACCAGGGCTGGAGCCCCATTTCCAACCACATTATAACAACTATAAACCAAAGATCAAAAACTTCAACCAAATCTTACCGTCAAATGCAATAGGAAAAACACACACACACACACACACATAAAATCAATAAGACAGTTTAAAAATATAGACTAGGAAATTGCCTTGCCTACATATCTATCACTTCCTCCAAGTTGCTTCCACCACCAAAAATCCTTAATTCCTAATACTCATACCCCATATCCAAATCAGAATTTACAAATTAGAAGCTCCTAGCATTTTTTTTTCAAACTCAGCTTCAATATATTTCCAATTTTCAGGTTACTGAGAATATACCCATACAATGACAAGCCAACCCAAGCTTAACTTACACAGGCAATTTGACAATGTGACTATATTTGAATGTCAATGGAAGAAAGAAAAAAAGGCATCATAATGATATATATTGCCAAGTTAAGGAGCTATTAAAAATTTAAAACAGTAGACAAAGAAGAATTTAAAGAAAAATGCAGATGCTTGCCTGGTAACAGCCAATGACCAGCAATGAAGAATATGTAGGATGGAAAACACATGAATGGAATTTATTGCCATTACAGCTCAGCTCATGTACGCACTCTCCTTCACTCCCTGATCCAAGTGTCCAAACTCTGACAGAGTCCTCACTGACGGACGCTAAGAACTCACCAGAAGGGTCCCAGCACACAGAATGGACTGCGTTAGTATGTCCCTGTAATTACAAACCCACAATCAGAGAAAGAAGGTTAGCCATGCCAAATTTTATGAGGTAGAACACAGGAGTAGAATGAAAAGACACTTAAGTTAACATAGTTTCAGAAAATAGTTCTAGAATTTATAAGAGAACAAAGAAGTTTCTTTAAGGCTGACACTTTCTGTTTCATTTTACCAAGAGCAACAGATATGCATGTTGCACACACAAATGAGTTTTTGCGACGGCAGGAGTAGAATAATTTTTTGTTATTCTTTTGGCTACTTTATGCATTTTTTTGCATGATGTAGTTCGTTTTCAACAAATTTATTCTTAATTATCACCCAAACATAATAAAAAAGCATCCTTGTTCTTAAATGAAACAAGACCACCTTGCCTTTGAATCCAAGATTGCCTTTGAATCCAAGAAAGCCAACCATCAAGAATGATGCAAAGGCAATCACCATCAGAACTTCATTGTTTCAGTAGTTAGTTAACTTCAGAATATAGTTCAATTAGACTCAATTTCAGTGTCTGTGCATATGTACCCCTCATTTTGTACCGGCTAACAACTTTATGTCCCATCTATTCAATGATAAATGTGCATAGATTACAGTATTTTGGCTTTTAGAGGCATCCTGACCTAAGAGCATTCCCATCTGGAAATGCAAAAAAAAAAAAAAAAAAAAAAGCATTTTGCATCCCCAAAAGCTACTTTATTTATTTTACATTCCCACTTTAACAATACACCCTACATCCCAAACTCTATTTGACAATACATCATATTTTTAAAAAATTTTAAAAATGTACTTTTATAATAAGGCCCGCGCTCTACTCACCAAAAACAAAAACACAATATCCAACATATGATTAAAAAATTAGAAAAAAGGAAATAGAGCTTGCTAATGTAAGATTTAAATATAGATCTTACTGTAGCAGGTTGTAAGATTTGCAACAGGGACGCATTCCAGGATGGAGGAGCAGTTTTGTATATTTTTGTGAATTTGGGAATGTATTTTACATCCGGGAATGCTCTAAAGACCTAATGCAGTCCCATACATGACCTGCACAATCCCATATGCAATTTCTTCCTGTATATGCTTTTTTTGGTATTTAATGAATTGCAATTACTTATCAAAAATAAATGAATAAATAAATAATCCCTGATGTTTCAAGATATTATTACCACTCATAAAGAACCCATAATTACTCACAGACCTGTTACCAAATTAACTGGAAATCATTGATGTACATTGCTAATTCTCTTTACATGAAAATTAGATATTAAAGGACTTTTATTACCAATGTAAAAGACATTCCATCAGTTGTCACTAACAGTGCTTTGCTGATATCTGTGAGGTTAATTAGGAAACTAAAATCTCCTCACAAACATCATATGCATCTTCTTTCTTTTCGTCTATTCAAATTCAAGGCAAACTAGTACTAGTTTCTTTCTCTCTTTTTTAGTTTGTAAAATTTTTGACCATCTCCTTCTGACTTACTATTTTAAAAAATCAATCTAAATTATCAAAGCAGGCTAACATGATACGGATGCAATATCTTGTTTCTCACTGGGGATTTGCTTAATATTTTGCCTCACTGAGGATTTGATTAGCATGAGAAACTATGAGCACACATTTTGGGAGATAACTCCTATCAGTTGAGAAACAGGGTACGGTGTTTCAGGATTCAAGCGGGACCATTTGTCTCTTCTGCAGCATTTACTTCCCTTCTGCTTACAGAATCTAAGAGAATTCACTAAACAACTGCATCGCATCCTTGGTCTAATTCAAAAGTAATATAATAGAAAATGTCAAATTGACCTGTAATGTATGCCGACAAGCTTGGGTCTCCACATCCAGTATAGATACAACATTCTCTGCAGCAGCAGCAAGGTACCTTCCAAAACGGGGTTGGAATCTCATTTGGGCCGTACCACCCTATCACAAGTGAAAAGTACTTTGAAATTCATAGAAAAAACCACGTTGAAAAAATTAGTAAGCAAAACAACTCAGACAAAAATAGCCCTGCATCAAATAAAGAAAATTTCCTTTTTTTTTTCTTTTTGGTTAATTACAAAATCAATAGATCTTGAATCCAAATCCTCACCTTATACCCTATTTTTATGGCAAATGAGATGCTATTTAAATTAATGCTTACTGAACAAATAGTATAAAAGATCCTACCTTCAACACTTTTTTAATAAGTAATAAGTTAGATCATACCTTAAACACTCTTTGACAGCTGCCGTTGTTAATACTCCAGTATCGTATCTCACCATCTCCATCACAAGAGCAAATGAGGTCATCTTTATTTGGGTGGAAGTCAAGTGACATCACAGTGGAAGAATGCCCCGTAAAGGTACGAAGCGAATAACCAGGCTGCATATAGGATGTAAATAAAGTTAAAAAATATCTAGCTCATGGAGGTATCATACTAATAATTGGAAGAAAAAAAAATGCATTGTTAATAGAAGTATAGGTTCAACTATCACAACACCCCAACAAACAAACTTAAATAGGATGCACACAATTAGTCCACCACACAGAAACTATAGAATCATACAGCCATTAATAATTTCCCAGAACACAGATCAACACTTTACTCAACTAATGCAGATGAGGACAGAAATTTCTATACTGGTCTATGGTAAAAGATTGGCAATGTATGCAACATGAGACCAAGATTTATGTAAGTTTAAACCAGATTTTATATCTTTGCCAAATTGTATACTCAGAAACCAAGCGTGTGTTTGGCTCCAACTTAAAAAGCCAACTTATTTTATTATTCAGTTTTTCTTTGCTACTATTCATGGGTCCCACTGTACTATTTCAACTAACGTTTACCTTTATCTACAATATTTTCAGCAAAAAAATTTCAGTTTCAACAAAATAAGCGGATCCCAAACAGACCCCAAATATACACAAAGGACCCTCACAATCAGTGGCCAGAATAAATGATCTGAAACACGTTTCGCTCTCTTTCTTGAACCACCATCCATAATATCTATCTTGATAGCTCATGTACTTCACCAAATAATATGTACTTCATATGATGATAAGCAATTTATTAATCATGTACTTCGGTTTGATCATGGAAATCAGATAATATGGATATTTTGTAAAGCACAAGAGAACTATATAATGTTATATCGAATGAAGTTCAGAATGAATCCAAATATTAATATATGCAATTTATTCTGAACCACCTCTTCACCAAACATGGGCATATTCACTAGCCATTGCCACTAAATTAATAGCCGGTTTACTTAAATTACTTCCAGAAATCAAAACAAGAAAATTTGTCCTTTTTGAAACAGCATTTAAAATATTGAACAATGATTGTTGCTTATCTTAAAGACAAGAAGGAATGTAACTATAAGCACTCATGTTTAATTATGAAGCTTGGACCCAAAATTCGCCAAGATATGTATCATGCATTGTGTGAGCAGTAACACCCTTACATACATTGTGGAACAAAAAATAATAAGTGAGCTGACAAAGTACAAATGTCCATGTCCTTTTTTCTACTGTGCCTCCATGCTGCTAATAGCACTAATATGAATTTGAAACCCCTCAACCTAACCCACATTAATCTGCTCTCTAACTAGTTTGCAAATGATTATATATATATATATATATATATATATATATATATATATATATATATATATATATATATATATATATATATACATATAGCCAAGGGAGACAATAACCACAACATTTTTTTTTTGGATAAATAAGAACTGCAAAAAATTCATGTAATCCAATTTTATTTTCTTTGACCACACAATGACCTGAAGATGCAAGGGGGGAGGGGGGCATCATTCAATAAAGCACAATTATTATGACTTAAGTGTATCAAGACCACTCGAGTGCAAGACCAGAGTATTGAGTTTTAAAATAAAAAATAAAAAACTATTATGAACCAGGAAGAACGTTCAACTAACATTGTCAGCATCCCAAACCCTGACAGTTTTGTCAAATGAAGATGTTGCGAGACGTGACATGCTCGGACTGAAACGGACATCAGTAATCAAAGAAGAATGTTCTTCAAGTGTGGTTTTTGGCTTTAAAGAGTCTGTGTTCCACAATACAGCCTGTCACATAATCACCATGCAAAAAGTTTTAGATACCCTAATCTTGATAATTAAATTACGCAGATAAAAAAAATTTCATTTCTTATATTTTGAAAGAAAAATTAGGCATATAATTTTGAATTTATGTTCAAGAAATTAGTCTTTAAAACAGAGCAGCCACAGCACATTTTTGGTGCTTTTAGACAACCGTTGCTCAATATATCACACACAGTTTATCAAACCTCTTGCACTCACCTTCTTATCATGGCCACCACTGGCAAGCAATTTCCCATCTGATGAAAAGTGGCAACAGACGACTTTGCTTGAGCTTGCTCGAACAGAACTTACTTCATTAAATGTGAACCCTAAAGTCAAATGTAAGTAAATCATGACAGGCAGCCCAAATTCAAATGATAATTAAAAACCAGTGACCACCAACCACCTAGTGGTTGACAAATCAGATGAAACATGTTTTTTGATAATCTCACATTCTTGCCCCCATTGAATTTTGTCATTTGCAGAAATGGAGTACCAATATGTCTTACTATGATCCCTGTTCTAGAACAAGATTAACCCCTTGACCCATGAATTAAAAATTTGCAAACTGTCAAATCAGATTCAAGAAATTTGGGTACTCCCACTATCTCAAATTCTCAATGCTATTCATAAAACTCATAATCAGTAATAGAAATATATTTACTGCACCTTTGCTCATGTCCATACAGCGAACAACACTATCTCTAGGGTCTGTATCATCAGGGGATAAAAAAGATTCAACATTATCCTCATCCTCTACAAAACGATCAATATCAGCCTGCAATTCAATATCTTTATCATCCCACTGCCAAAATGGAATGCCAATGAGAATACAATGCAAGAAGTTTTGAGTTCCTCAATACAAGAACATAAAGAATACACTCACCAATTGATTTGATGGTGATGTAAGGGTGCCAGGACCATCAAACATCATCAATGGCTTGGAAGAACTACCACTATGAGGCAAATTAGGCATTGATATTACATCTCCAGGGGTATGTGTTGAGGGTGTGGAGGGTGCTGAACTTGGAGAGGGTCCGGCAGTGTTTGCAGTTCCAGAGCTATTCGCAGGACCAGAAGATGATACTGGCTGCTTTCTTTTTCTCCCAGTCTGGTTTTTAGAAACCTTAAAATGCATTCAGGAAAACCATGTTAGGAACCTGCCCAAACTTTTCATAGTATGCGCATAACAAAACTATAAGCCCAATGGAAGACTTTAACTATACGCCCATTTTGAAAAATTAGAGTAATGGGTAAATTCTAACAGCTTGAACATGACACATGCACCCATGTGAGAGAGAGAGAGAGAGAGAGAGTAGGGCACCAAGCTTAATGACAACGTGGTTACTGCTTTCCCAAACCATGATATTAAAGTGACAACAAGAATTATTAATTGGCCACCAATAATTATATGGAACTGCTATTTCCAACTAAATCTTTGCAGACCAAAATTTTTTTATGTAACTTACATAGAAATGGGCAAGCAATTAATTAAATTTTAATTGCATACTGATGCATATAATTATGAATATAACTACTCAGTAAATAAAGGTGATTTTCAGTTTTTTTTGGGGGGGGGGGGGGGGGTTGTAAGAGAGCAAGAGAGACAGTTCTAAATTGGGTGTGCAGCATGTCAGAAAAAAGTATTGTTTTTTAAAAATATTAGCAATTATAAAGATTTAGGAAAAGGCAGAGCTTGGATTCTTTCATGCTAACATTGCTGAAACCACAGTCATGAAATGTTGAATGTGATCCTACTAGTACAGATGGCCCCCACACGAGTGCATATGGCTCCCAATATGGTGCTACCATATTATGGCACATAATTGGCTATGACTAAGATTTCACAAACAAGAGTCATGTTGTACACATGAATGAAAGACAACTCAAATCAGAAAAGATGTTGATAAGGACACTACAAAAGAAAGTACAGTTTCCAAAATAGTTGAAAAAATAATACTAGCAAGAATGCCATATAGGGAGGAGATAATACCAAGAGCAAAACATGTCACATATTTTGCTAGAGATGACATAAAAAGGACTGACCTGATCATTTCGAAAGGAATTTGACATGCTGCCATCCATAGTGACGCTAGCAGCACCACCCATTTTATCTTGCTGGTGAAGATTGTGATTTGAACTCTGTGATTGCTGATTTGAAAGAGCATGTTGTTGAAGCTGTTGCTGTTGCTGTTGCTGTGGGTTACTGTTCTGTTGCTGCTGTTGCTGTTGTAACTGAGCCATTTTTAACTACAGGAAGAGGTAAAAATAAAAAAATAAAAACAAACCAAAGACTTAGACACAGAAAGACCATGATGTTTATGATAATTCTGATACAGGAACATCTTAAGGCTGGTAAGGGAAAAAATACAACCACAACAAATGTAGGAACAACTATATTTGCTGATGTATCCCAAATTGATAGTGAAAAGGAGAACCTTAATCAGCATTTCTGTATCTCCACGACCCAATAGTGGGCTAGCAGCTTGAAGCGGAGATCCAACATTTGGAACCACATCACCAACAGAATTTGTAAGGGAATCCTTCCCAAGACTCATGCTCCGACTACTCAAAAGCATTCTCAGTCTCCTACTCTCATCACTGGCAGATGGTGATGTTAAGTTTTGCTGTGCAAGCAAAAGCTGTTGCTGGTGCTGTGGTGTCAACATCTGGAGTTGATGAAAGGGCTGAGGTGCCTGTATAAAAGGCTTTTGTTGCTGAAGAAGCCCAGAGCGAAGCTGATCCAGCCCCTATAAACAAGCAAAAAGGTTAAACAGTTAACAAATATCATCATAATAATAACTAAGAAATAAGAATAGAAAGTGCCAATTTTCAAGAACACCAAAATAACAGATATTCCAGACCAAAAAGAAAGACATTAGTAGTATTCATGCACTCAAAACAGTGATAAATAACTTCCAAAAATGGGAGTGGGGGAAAATTACACACAAATAAACAAACTTACTGTGAGTGGCCACCCTTTCAGAGTCAAATTGTTACTACCTTGATTTGACCCTGAAACAACACAGCCTTTCATGTTAGATACAAGCATCTTTATGATATACCACTTAAAAAAATGTCAAGAAATTTTGCAGGTCCTAATTTCCAGATTCTCTTTATTTACTGGTTAGTGAAAAAAAAAGGAACAAACACAAAGGATTCAAGTTAAGTCATAAACACCAGACTCAAAGTTAAATTTTCACAAGTGCGCTAATCATAAATTAAAAGAAACAAAAGAGAAAACAGTCCAGCAAAGAATACCAGGAATTCCAATCAATGATCCTTCAGGACCAGCTCTGGGATTTAAAACTGGATTAATCTCACTCTTTATGTCCTGATTCCACATTAAGTCAGAACACCACAAAAAATAAGTCAAACAATAAGATCACTAGCATGAAAATACCATACCGGTGTGGACCCTGGTAGTTGTTGATTTCGAGCTTGAACTTGTGGAGACATGCCACCAGCTGCACCATGCAACACTTGCCTGAAATTAAGGAGATAAAAAAAACCCTCTACATTAATGCTCATAAATGGATGAGGCATCAGATGATACATCTTTATTACTTGAATTTTGAGTATCACGTTGATAGGAAATGATTGCATGTCATTTTCCATAGCAATTGAAGGTTCAAACTCATATTCACAATGATTCATTGCCCTAAGAAAGAGGAATATTTGCCCATTATTCTACTAGCCATTTGAAGCATTATTTTTGTAAATTATAAATATTCTTACACATTCCACCAAATACAAGCTCAATGCATATGTTATGCACAAGTTATTTCATTTCATGTTATGCCCAGAGGCTCATTTTAAGGGGGGAAAGGTAAAAAACAGTCAAATATGAGAGACGCACCCTGAAGGCTGGCCAGTTGCTGCAGCTGACTTCAATATTGAGGCATGATTTGGATCCAAAAGCTGGCCCACATTGTCACCAAACCTTTGCTGTAAAGATTCCTTAGATGGTTAAAAACTTAAAAACCAATAATCATCAGGCTATTGAGGAAACCAATCAATCCATCTATGACCTACTTTCATAGCCGCATCATCCAAAGAATCCCTTTGGGGCAGTTTCAATCTTTCCTCATACATCTTTGTTGCCATGGCATTCGCAGTTCCAGCATTCTGCCGCATGAGAGGGTCATTTCCAACAAGCCCATTTGTGCTGCCATTAATAAGGTGGGCCCCATCTCTTCGCTGCTGCTGTGGTGTTGGCAGCTGCTGTTGCTGCTGCTGCGGCTGCTGTTGTTGCGGTTGCTGTTGCTGTTGCTGCTGCTGCTGCTGCTGCTGCTGCTGCTGTTGGGCATGCCTCTGCAACAGGATCTGCTGCATCTGCATATGCTGCTGCTGTTGCTGTTGCTGTTGCTGTTGTTGATGCTGTGGTTGTTGAGGTTGCTGCTGCTGCTGTTGCTGTTGTTGTTGATGCTGTTGCTGCTCCCTTGCTTTAATCAACTGCGTCTGCAATTTCATAATTCCATAAGCTTCGACTGATACAGTACAGTAGTAAAAATTGATGACGAGAATAATACAAGAATGTGTTTGTCTAGTGCAGCTTCCCCCCGAAAGTACTGGGGGATAATTCATATATTTTTCCATATGAATGGCATGCTGTACACATCTATTTTTAATTGTATTTGTAGCATTAAAAAAATTCTTAACAATTATAAAATAGGCTACCCTCCTATACCATGTTTCCAGCTAGGAACTTTATGCCATTTGACAGTTTTACAGAAAGAATAAGTGATTTCCACAAAGATTGGCATAATTATTCTACGTCAGCAAATCAAAGTTCTTAAATGGCTACCTATGGGAAATGACTATCACTGAAGATGTGCAACTGATCTTCAAACTCACAACCCCACCCCTTAAATAAGCCAAAGATTCACCTCATATCTACCAAGGAAAAAGAGAAATCAAAGAAGAGGAACAATCAGGGCACATCTATTTTTGATAATTCGATAGTTGGGGGCAGAAGATTTGAACCCTTATTGTATCCGTTGAAAACACTAGGAGGTGCCAATCAGTTTAGCTACAAACATCTTGGCAAGAAACATCTAACATAAGGACATGTAAAGAAGATAACATGATTTAGTTTCTTTAAGAACCATTCTGTCATTCACTCAACTGTCAATGAGCAATGCAAAAATATAAACCAGTCAAGCAAGAAAAACACCTAACATAGGTTTTTCTTTGGGGGTGATGAACTCTTGTTGCAGAAAGGAAAAGAAAAACTAAAGGTTAAGCATGGAGAAAGAGAAACCTTCATTTCTGATTATAAATTCTTGTCACAGTCAAGGACAAATGCAAGATACAGTTAGCAATAATTATAATAGATGATGCCAAGTTACAGACTTCCAAAAGCAGACAGAGCAACAGAAGCAGGTTGGTTTCGATTTCCAGGATGAGAGACAAAGGAAAAGATAAATACCAGAAAGGCCATGATAACTATAAATGTGTTACACCAGTCACAGGAATAAAACAAGCAATTTTAGAATTAGCAAATCACAAAATTAGCTGATATCCAGGATTCCAAAGTATAAACATCTAAGAGTGAGATCATAACTAACGTTTTCAAACAAATCTTAATAAATAACTTTGTTTTGCACCAACTAAACTAGAGATGGAGAGAGAATCAATAATTTCCCATAATTAATGCCACATAAGAGCTCAAGTTGATTCTGCATGGGAAACTCAAAATCCATACTTTCTTGAAAGCATTAGTGTCTTTAGATGAAACAATTTGGAAAATGCATGATAGAAAAGTTCTATGCCTTTGAACCGCGGGTTTATTTATTCTCTTGTTTTACCAGGTAGTTACCGCATTTCCTCCTCTATTGTACGATCATTGTCAAAACAAAACAAATACTAAAGGAGAATGTCCAAGAAAATAAAAGATTCTTAACCAACCTCAATGTAAGATGCAGCAACCTCTGAGTGCTTCTCATTAGTTCTAGCAATAAATATATCCCAAAATACTGACCACCACTCAAAGAGAAAACCTCCAGGGGCGTCAATAGCTGTAACCCATGTTCCAAAAATGTAAACCAATTAAAATGGTTAAAAAGAGATGAAAAAAAAAAGAGTCTCTCAGAAATGAAACTTGTCTTTGCATCCCAACATCTTGTTCAAATATACTCACCAACAGGATCAGATGATACTTTCCCTTCAGCTTGAAAAGCCTGCGCAGAAGCCTTTAAATCCCGCTTTACTAAATAATCATGGATATACACATCTAACCTGTTATTTAGAAGTAGCAAGAACATATTGTCTCAGTCATGAATATTAGGGGAAGAAAAATTAGAACTTTTACAAAGAACAACAGCTCAAAACAACAATAACCCAAGATTACATACAAAATAGAGATTTTAGAAAGCCTACAAAGAAACTGTGGTATCATTACACAATTTCAGTCCAGGAACCCCAATGTTACAGCCACATACATAAAAAATAAAAAATAAACCAACTATTGCACAAATTCAACTCCATTAAATAACAGAAAAACACAAACCCTAAAGTACAGAAAAGATACAAATACAACACATGCAAATTTACACACACACACACAAATTAGCACAAAAATAAAGAACACAACTTGAATCAAAATAATTTATACAAAAAAAGTAAAAGAAAGGAGAAAAAAACCCAGAAAATCTTAGAAACCCATAACCCAAATCAAACAGAAAACAGCACAGGAAAGCCATAGAATGATAAGAAAAGGGAAACCCAGATGGAATAATGAAACAACAAGAACAAAAATGTAGGGGAAGAGTGAAAAAGAACTCACATTTTATCAGCTTCCCAGTTAGTCTGAGACATGGTGGTTAAATCCAGTAGCTCACACACGAGCTAGGGATACAAATGTAAGACTCTTTGAGATTACCAAACCCAAAAGACCATAACTACCAAATTTTTCTGTCACTGAAACAACATTAAAACCCACAAAAACAAACACACAGAGAGAGAGAATCTATGTGAATGAATGGAACCAAAAGATATACAGAACAAAAATATATAGTTAAGCACAATATAATATATATAGCATTAAGTTTATATTTAATTCAATAAATAAATAGAGAAAGTGAAATACAGACAGAGATACCTGAAACCCAAAAAACGTTTTTTTTTTTTTTCTCTCTTTCTCTTTTCACTTTAAATTTTTATTCTTTTCCATTTTTGTTTTTTGAGACTCTGAAATTTTTTTGTGTTTTCTGATTTTTTTTTTTTTTTTTTTTCTGATATCAGCCCTTGGTGGATAGGAGTTGCTGTCTGTATAGTCTGTAGATATCATAATGGTTTTGTTGATCAAATTTACCAATATGACCCTAAATTTCTGTCAAATTTTTCAGTCTCTGACACTCAGCTTAAGGCAGCTTTTTACTTGAATGACTAAAATGACCTTGGAAGTCCTTACAAAATTACTCCTGTACTGGGTGAGTCAGTAGGGTGGCTTTATATATTTGGTAAGTTCTGCACTGAGTTCCTACTACTTTTTTTTTTTTCCCTTGTAGTGCTTGTGTTTTTCCTTATTTATTGAATGAACCCTATGTTTTTTTGTTTCCTGAGTTTATGGAGTCAAAGTTTTTTTTTTTTTTTTTTAAGAAGCTTATGGAGTCAAAGTTAGCTCAATTGTTTAAGATTTTTTTCCCCGAATTACATATTTGGATTTGAAAGCGATTAATGTTTTGGTAGGAGGAAAAAGAGTAATACTCTTAAAAATAAAAAGTTTTTGACCAGATTATTTTAAGGTGTTTTAATATGATGAGAATGAGTAATAATCACAGTGCGAAAGTTATAAGTTGAAATCTTATCATACTTCGTGCTTATATACAAAATTAATTTTAAGAAAAAAAAATTTTGACCAAATTATATTATCACTTACCCCTAAAACATGTTACACATTAGAAACCCTTAAATTGATAATATATAGTAAATAAGTAGAATATAAGACTTCTTAGTTATGGCACGAGTTTCAAATCTATTGACTTCACAATCAGGTATTTTTAAAAGAACATTGTTTTGAACTTTGACCTAATTACAAGTTAGCACTAATCATTATCCCAAAAAAATAATGGTGGGTTGCGTAGACTACCTTGAATATCAAGGAGGAAATGACCATCTTGACCTGGTTTAAAGGGTCATACTTTATGAAGACTAATGACACAATTAATAAAACAAAGAAAAAAAAAGTTACAACGATTTGATTGGGAGTCAATACGGCATATTTGGAAATATCATAAAATTACATGTCAAAAGAAGTTTACATTTGATTGCATCAAAGTGTAGCGTGATTTCCTTTTAGTTTAATAAAGTATGACAAAATATAAAATATACAAAAAAAAAATCACCTCAATGTTTTTTAATTTATCCGAAAAGTTAGACCAATAAATATATAAACAACTTCTTAAAAAAATATAAAAATATAAAACTTTAACCAATAATTATATGTCAAAATATACATAAATAGATATAATAATAGACGACTTGTAAATTGTAATGAATCTTTCAATGCATCTCACGTGTATTTGAGTAAGGAAAATGTTAGAGTTGCAATTTTTTTTACAAAAATTCTTACAAATTATTAATGTAATGAGTGATTATTAGTAAATAAAAATGTGATGTTATTGGTAGGCTCAAATGAGAACTAGTAAAATATAAGTCATAACAAAAGTCTGTAAAAATATTATAAAATAATTTGTGACTATAGTATTACTTTTTTAGTTAAAAAATGTAAAATAATGTCTATTATTGATCAAATAAAACAAAAACTATGTTTAGAGCATATCCTGTCTCAATTTTAAAGTAACACCTGAGAATGTGAAAAAATATCATAAACAAAGAAATCTAAAGGAGTTTTAAAAGTTCACGCACACATTTACTATAATGTCGCCCCTCAAACAAAAAAATTTACTATAATGTCAAACAGGTAATGAAGATTATTATATTAGAAAAAGGATAATGAAAAAGTTATTAAAAAATGGTGCAAAAAAAAAGGGTTTTTGTCATTTTATAACTTTTTAGGATATATAGGTAACCGACGAGGTTTTGATAAGGTCTAATTCTTACTCATCTTAATGTACAAGGAATTACTCTTATCCAAAATTCATGCTTTTAGGGATTCACTTAAAGTGAAAGAAAGAAAAAAAGGCGCTTCAAAAAAAGAGAAAAATTTTTTATTCAAGAATTGCAACCATCTCATGAATTTCAAGAAATTTGATTGCAAAACATTGCCACAAATTCCTTCATAATCATATCCGTGAATGAATACTTTTATATATATAAAAAAAATAAAATTTATATTATAATCTAATCTAAGTATATATGTGTATAAAACTTTCTCCTTGAGACTCGAACCTCGGCCCTTACCCCCCACACCCTACAAACACTTATACTTGTAAAGTAACCATCACACCAAAGATACACTGTGGTCCGTGAATGAATACTTGAATATCAAATTATACGGGTCTACAATAAATGTCTACCTATTATTTGCTTAAGACTATGCGGGGTAAACATTATTTTTCAACTATTATTTTTAATGAAAATTTAACTGTTATACTAAATGGAAAAATGAGGATTTGCATCTAGATTTTACTTATAAAGGAGTTTTGTTAATGCCACTAAATTATAATACTATTGACTGTAAACTTGCATTTTTCAAGTTCAAGCAGAATCATATGTTGAAAATGTGTTTTATATTGAGTAATCGTCCACACCTAGAGAATGAAATCAAAAGTTTGACAGGATTTTTATGTAAAGTTTAAATCGTAGGATGCACTTTTAGTAGGTTTTCTTTTCTTTTCTTAATGCTTAAAGTATAAATTTTATATCTCTTTCTTCCCAATTGTTTGAAATTGGATGGGTTGGATGGGCTAATATCATCCATTATATCATTTTGATATTTTAATAGTTAGAAGAGTGAGAATTTAAACCTTAAACATTTTTATTGAAAATACTATAAGGTACTAATTGAGTTACAGAATAGCATTCATATCAAAGAAGCTAAAAATGTTATCTTTTAGAATCTCAAAAATCTATTTTATTTATTTTATCACTTTACTTTGTAAAATACCCAACATCAATGGTTTTAATTTTATTTTAGCAACAACACGTTAAAATAATATAAACAACACAATAAAATAATATATCCAAACAACAAACAACAATAGATATAATAAAGTATATGGAGAAGAAAGAATATAAAATATAATAAATATCTTTTTAGCCCGTTTACCTCTTTTAGAGCATCAGTATTGGTGGAGGCAAATTTTTAGCTTTTTAGCACCTAAAAAAGTCAATTTATCTATTTTAACTTACCATTTCACAACTCACTCCACATCGATGCTCTTATTTTCACATTTCAGTTAAACATTATTCATTTATTTATTATTTTTTCTTTCTCTCTTCATCTCTGCCTCTTTATCTTCTCTCTCTTTTCAATCCACAACCACTCACGGCGTCATCAACCACTACAACCATTACAAACCAATCAACCACCACTAACCCAGCCACTAGCCACCATCAACCACTACAAACCGATCCATCACCACAAACCCAACAACCATCAACCACAACCCATCCACCACCAACCACCGTAAACCTAGCCATAATCCACCACAAAACCCATTAGCCAAAAAGCTATTTTACCATAAAAAATCAAAACCCATTCATTCAAATAAAAATAAAACCCATCAACATAAAACCCATCAATAGCAACTCATCAACTAGAAAAATTCAAAATCAAAATCCATTAACGGCAAGGAAGAGACGATGATTTCACACTACCAAGCACTGATGACAGCGTTGTTTTGTCAAACATGGCAAGGAAGAGACGATGATGACGAGCAATGGGTTGCTTACTGTGTGATCATGGGTCTTTGTGTTGGTGGTGGTCAACAACGGCAACAAGGGGTAAAAAGAGATGGTGCTTGTGCTTGTGGCAGAGAAAAATTGAAAGACTAAATAGAGGAAAAATAAGAGAGGAGAGAGAAGAGATTAAAAGTGTGTGTGTGATTGTGAGAGAAACAAAGAAATATAATAATAATAAAAATTAGTAGCAAGTTGCTACAGTAAATTTGCACTAGTATGTTACCGCATACCCTTAATGTCATAGTTACTCCATAAGTATAAGTGCGTGTGGGGTGTGAGACGTAAGAGTCGAAATTCAAATTTATAGAAGGAATCACAAACTGGTACTGTAGCGACAAGCTAAAGTGCTCTTTTTGGTGTTTGAGGTAGTAAAATAGTTATTAACGTTGATGCTCTTAGTGTGAGTTCTCTTAGCATCCAATATATATTTATTATATTCCATGGATTTACATATCTTAATATATAAAAGTTATAGCATATCCTATATACACCCACTTCAACTTATTTATCATTAAATCTACTGTTTAAACTTTAACTACAATTGTAAGGCAATCAATAGCCTCTTAACCAAAAAGTAGTAGATATTCCTGTTAAAAAAAAAAAAAAAGTAGATATTCCTATAAAAAAAAATAGTAGATATTTTTTTGGTAGGATAAATTTTGAAAGATTAAGGTGCCGTTTGCTAATGTTATTTTTATAACGTTATTTGTATTTTTTGAAAATACATGTAAATGAAAAAATGTATAAAAATATGTGTAATATTGTTTAAATACTAAAAATTATTGCTTAAAACACCCTATCAAACAGCCATAAAACGTGTTGATGCCAATAGGATTTAAAAGCAGGGTTGACCAACTTTGGAATGACGTATGACGTGGTATAGGTAGGATAATACAAGACTGCTAATATCTTTTTCACTTTTGATCAATGGTTGCGATTAAACCCCTGTAAGAGCATCTCTAGTAGATTCATCAAATTTTTGTATTGTTTGAAAAATGAACAGTGACTTTTAGCTATTAACTACTAACTTTTTCAAATACACTTTCCAACAGATTCTCTATCCCATTCTCTATATCATTTAAATATTATTTCTTCATTCATTCTTTATTCTTTTTTTTATCATCATTTATTCTTCCTGTATTTATTTCCAACAATTATATTTTTCAATAAAAATTGTTATATTCACAATATTTTTCGCAATACTTTCACAAGAATCACATTAAAATCTTATGTGAAAAGTTATTACTAGTTCTGATTTAAACTCACCACTGAAATTATTTTTTTACTTCACAATATTAACTAATAACAATCTATTACTTAAAATTTATTGTGAAAATATTGTGGTAATATTTCTCAATTAAGATTTTTTATTTTTTATATTATTTTTCATTTCATTCCCTTCATTCTCATCCACTCACGTTTTCATTTCTTTTTTTCTTGTTTTTCTCCTCCACACACCTATCCCCCTATCTCCTCTACGCACCCCACCCCTTCTTCTTTTTTCTTTTTCTCCCTCATGTTCAAGACCATTCCAAAGCTCATTCTCCCTTTTTTTTTTTTTTCTCCAGCTCTCTCTCTTTGTCTCTCTGTCTCTCTCTTTATTTTTTTTTTTGAGAAGCAACGGAGAGAATGAGAGAAAAAAAGAAGTAACGGAGATGAGAGAAAAAAAAAAGCAATGGAGATTAGAGAAAAAAAAGAAGCAACGGAGATGAGAGAAAAAAAAAGAAGCAACGAAGATGAGAGAAAAAAAGAAGCAACAGAGAGAATGAGAGAGAAAAAAAAAATCCAGAGTAGAGAGAAAGTTTATATAATTTTTTAATAAAAAAAATTCAATTGCTAATGTACAGTGGTTCATCAGATTTGATGAACAATTGTTCATGAGCAAAAAAAGAAAAACCAAGTATAGAGAAGCCAATGGAGACCATTTTTATGATCTCATTCTCTATTATAGACAATATTTTACCTTTACCTATACTGCTGGAGATGCTCTAATGTTTTGAGGAGCTGTGTATTTTTTATTAAAATAAAACAAAGGTTAATTAAATTTTAAATGTAAATCTTCATAGATAATTACTACTCTTTATCATCGAATTAATATCTCAACTAATTTTTATTGTAAACAGAGTTCAAATCCCATCTTTCTTGTTTGGCAAATATATATATATATATATATATATATTAGTTGAGCTTATTCGGAAATTGATTGCAGCATTTCTGTGCAATTTGCAAAGAAATTAAGGAAAAGTAAGTCAACCCAGTTTCAGGAATTGTTTCACCTTTTGGTGGTAGTTTCGTCTTTTTGACTAAAGCAAAAAGATCTTTGGACCAATATCAATATGACGAAATTCCACTTTTACAGCTTTATTGAATTATTAATTACCCGAAAAGCTTTTCGGAATTAAATAATAATATATATATATTGCCGTATTGGCTTAGCTAAAGAAGAAAGTACAATAATAATTACTCTGCCATATGTAGGAAGCTAGGAACAGCCAAAAGGTGTAGCTGTGAGCTTCTTTTGTAAAAGCAAGATTGGAAAGCCCATAGGTCCATTGCTAAAACTCTATGTTGGGCTTTTATACTGGCCCAGTTTGTTTTACTCTTTCCTCAGACCTCTCTATTCAAAACCACTCCAATTCGGCCCAATTTGTTCTAAACCAACTCTTTTTTGAGCTTCACAAACAAAAGCAAGAAAGTTAAGAGAAAAAACATAACAAAGAGGCCATGAGAGGTTTTGAATTTTGATCTAAGAGCTCATTAAACCACTGAGAGGAAACCTTTAAAAGATGAAGAAAAAAAATTTAATTGTACGTAATGAAAACTGATTCCTTGTGTAAGGAAGGTTTGAAATTTCTTATCATATTACCATATTAAATAACATTCGATTTGTTCTCATAATATAATCAAAACTGTGACATGGGTTTGTTAACTATATGTGTCGCACCATTAAAGTTTTGGAAAATTTACATATATAAAAGAAAGTAAAGTCTTAGCAAATTTCACATAAACTAGAAAAGCGAAAAAAGAGAATTGAAGAAAATGAATTGGATTTTTTTTTTTTGCCTCTCCAAGTATTAATTTAAAACTTTTATATAATATCTACTATCTTAAAATTTGAGTGTTACATGTTGTATTTTATTCAAATAGTTCAAGATCACTATTTTTCCAAAAACATTATCCTCTCCATTTCTTTGTCAAAATTTACTTTTTAGATCTAAGAGCATTATTATGGCTGATACTAAAAAGCCATATTACTATTTTTAGCACCACCAATTTCAAAATTGGGGTTACATTGGTGGAGCTAAAACCATAGTTTGGCTTCTCAGCTACAGTGCACAGGCAAAGATAGTTGTGCATTGTAGCTCAAAGGTAAAAGAAATTTATGTTGCATTCACACTATTCATAATATTTTAATATTTTTCTTTTCTTTTTACTTCTTTTCTTTTTCTCCTCCTTTCTCATTTTTGCCCGTTGCTTCTCTCTCATCACTCTTCATTTCTTCCCATTGCAAGCTCCTCTTCCTCCACTCACCACCGACCTAAGCCCCTGCCCAACATCGACCCTCACTCTCTTCGTTCTCCACCCCCCCTCTCTCTCTCTCTCTCTCTCTCTCTTTCATTTTTCCTCTTCTCTGTCTCTTAATCTTTCTCTGCCTCAAGCACAAGCACCATTTCTCTTTACCCCTTGTTGCTGTTGCTAACCATCACCAACACCAAGACCCATGATCGCACAGCAAGCCACCCATTGCTTGTCATCATCGTCTCTTCCTTGCCGTGATTAACAAAATGGCGTTCTCGCCGGTGCTGGGTTTTGATTTTGTCGTCGTGATTGATAAAACGACATTGTTGCCGTGATTGACTAATCCCTGTCTCTTCTTTGCTGTTAATGGGTTTTGATTTTGAATTTTTCTAGTTGATGGGTTATGTTGATGGGTTTTATTTTTATCTTGATGGATTGGTTTTGATTTTGTTGATGGTTGATGAATGCGTTTTGTTGATGTTTGCTGGGTTTGTGGTGGTGGATCGATTTGTAGTGGTTGATGGTGGCTAATGGATTGGTTTGTGGTGGTAGATCAATTTGTAGTGGTTGATGGCGTCGGTGAGTGGCTGTGGGTTGAACAGAGGGAGAAGATAGAGAGATAGAGACAAAGAGAGAGAAAAAATAATAAATAAATGAATAGTGTTTAACTTTGATGTGAAAATAAGACCATTGATGTGGAGTGAGTTGTAAAATGGTAAGTTAAAATAGATAATTTGACTTTTGGTGGTGCCAAAAACCTAAAAATCTGCCTCTATCAATGTGGATGCTCTAATTGTGTATACATGATTAATCGGTTATGTTATTTCAAATTTAAAATGACGTGACACTTAATATACCTATAGATATTTAATATCTAATATAAACCATGAAATGATCCATTTTAAATGGAGATGATCATTTAATAAAGATGGATTTTTAGCATTTTTCTATACTATGATTATTTATAAAATATAAATAATTTATTCGTTAAAATTTAAATGAAAATAAGGTACAACGGTAACATTGAGTTGAAATAGAAATTGTGAGGTTAAATTAACATGATAGTTGATGCACCCTAAATATTTTTAACTTAATCATTTTTTTTAGAAAAATGTTAACGAATGTCCTAAGGGCACTTATTAGCAAGGAAGTCAATATCGTACCGGAGGTTGTATCGGTTTGGCCAGCGATACAATATATTTCGGGTACCAGTCAATACCGGTGTACTGTTTCAGGTTTACTGCTATTTTATGTATATTGCACACACACACACACACACACACACAGAATCTTTAGAACCATGTTTATAAGTATATAATATTTCACTTATATTATAGTAAATATAAAAGTTTATCATAAAAAATTACCTCAATTCAAAACAAATTATTTATAGTTTTAGACTTTAGTATCAATTAAAAGGAAAAAAAAAAAAACACAATATAAAAAATAGAAACCTTAATTGTTCATTGCATATTAAGAAAAAAAAATAATACTAATAAGTTAATGTAAATAAGTTACTATTATGCTCTTACAAAAATTACAAAATTTAAAAAAAAAAACTTTTTTTCTGTACCAGCCGGTATTGCCCGAAATTGACCGGTATTTAAACCTGTGGGGGGTAAAAGGACCCAAATGGGCATATGGGCCTTTGGACTGTAGCATGGAGGGCCGACCTGCTCCAGAATTAAACTCTACGAATTGGCCCATACGCCGAGGATCCGAGGGTACAGTCGAGAACGAGCTTCTCCTCGGACAAATCCAAGAGAACTCAAAACTTCATTATGAAGGTCAAGACATAACTCTGAAAAGACTAATGGTTAAAGGGGGACACCCTGAACCTTCTAGATGCACCAGTTTTAAAGAAAATATCAAGTGCAAAGGCTGCCACCTCCGCATTAAAGGCTCTGCATCTACTTCCCTGGCCGCATTAATGGGAAAGTGACCCCTGAACAGTAGGGCTGAAACTTCTAGTCACTGTCCAAAAAGTATCAGGGAAGGAAGTATTTAAGGGGGGTGGAGGTCAGAGAAAAACGGGGGATCGGGAACAAAGAAAGAAACTAAGAATTGTAACTTTTAAGGAAGAAATAGCAATAATACAGAAGTGGTCCTTGGCTTACGTCCGAGGAGGCCTATTTTCAGTCATCATTTGTTATCTACATGTGTCTGTAACTCTTAGCCCGTTATTAAGTTCTCAGTACTTCTAATCTAGGTTTCAAGCCCACGCTCTACAAATTTTATTGTCTAAGGCTCATTGGGCCTGAGCTCGTAGTTGTCTTTGGGTCCAGGTGCAATTGTGCACTTACAAAACCGGTACGAAACGTTTTCGTTTCGATACCGATATACATACCAGTATGGTACATACCGGCCGGTACGGTCGGTACCAATACGGTATTGATTTCACTGCTTATTAGTAAACAATTTCGAAAAAATTTGTATAGGTAAAGAAAAAAAATTAATTAATAGTTTGTTAACAATTCTCCAAAGGCGCCCATTTAATAAGTCCATTTTTTAAAAAAAATTTAGAAAGGAAGTCCAAACATGTAAATCCGTTTAATAAATCCAAAATATCTCTCTTTGTGTTTCTATATTTCTTTTTCTTGTTGGGACTTTTGGGAACAAACATATATGTATCTTTGTAATTTAATCATTTTTTGAAAGAGCCCAATAATTAGTTCTTCTCGAATCCAAAAGACCTCTTTTTGTTTCTTTTTCCTGTTGGGACTTTTGAAACATTTTCTACATGGCAATTATCATAGAAGATCTTAAGCTTTTTGTCTATTTCCCTAAAGAAAAGAAGAGGGCTTAAGCTACCTGCTCTAAATTAGTAAATTCCCTGCAAAACACACACATATTTCCCCTTGATGTGCAAAATGAAGATAAATTTATTGCTTAAAAAAAAAAAAACAAAACTAAGAATTTTGTAATTCAGTAATTTTTTTTTCAAATATCTCTGGAGAAGAATTTAGATTCAAATATATCATTTCTCACTTATTTTAAGTCATGTGTCTGACTTACAGTATTCCCTACTGGTCCAGCCATTTAGGCTTCAAGAGAAAGCTCACTGCTCACCACACAATGACACATATGGGGATATATGTATGAGAGCACCAATCCATGTGTCGATCTGCTTGAGCTTTTTTCCTGTTTTGCCCTATTCAATGTAAGTATTAGCAAGGCATGCAAAACGATATGAAAGGGAAACAACAAAAATTCAGAGCTCGTTCTTTCCAAAGTCCAAACTCAACTGGACATCTATACATCTACGTGGGAAGAGAAGAGGTCAAAAATAGTGGGCATCGTGTGGTCTTTCTCTTCCTCTAACGTTTCTCTTCCTGCGTCAGCTTAAGCTAAGCTGCTGCAAAAGCAACATACCACTGAGATCAAATGGGCCCCAAATCAAGAGAATTCTCTTGGGACCTTTTTCTTATAGCATCATCATCATCTCATCACTACCAAAAAACAAAAACAAAAAAAAACACAACAAAATATAAAATTGAAACAGTAAAAAAATCAACATTGGCTGAATTGAATTTTGTCTCTCTGTGCTTTGTAATATATATATATATATATATATATATATATATATATATATTTTGCATGGAGCATGGCATGCATGCACAACCATCAGTCCTTGATCAGTACTACACTTGCATGCCATGTCATGCCAACCTATACTTTGCATAGATAAGCCCCTGCCCTATGCATTGGACTCTGAGTACTGAAAAATTCCCATACAACCCATTAACCCCTCCAGCGCGTGCCAAATCATGTGCCTTGCTCCAGCAAAATCAACAAATTAATTAATACTGATTACTTTTTTTTTTTGGGGTAGAAGTACTACATTATTACGCTTGTATATATGCTCTCAACTAACATTTTATCTTAAAAAAAAAAAGTTTATTAAATTCTATTTAACTCATTTACCGTTTGGGATGAATAATACTTCCAATTTATTTTACTATTCAGCTTCTTTTTGCTACTGTTTATGAGTCTCATTACATTTTTTGATATTATTCATGGGTCCTACTATACTATTTCGGCCAACTTTTATCTTTAATTATCTATTGTATTTTCAGTAAAAAATTTTCAGTTTCAGCTAAATAAATGAACCCAAACAAACTATTAATTGGTAAAGTATTTTATTATTAAATGAGAGATATTTGAATCTTATTTTCACCTAGAACAAAAACTAAATTTTTTTATACTTAATAAATTACACTTTCCTCTTACATAAACATGGTCCTATGTGAGAAACCCACATGTAAAGTCCGGTAAGAGATAGATCCTTTTTTTTTTTTTTTGCTAAATGAAAAATGAGATTTTCGGTGTGAACTTATCGACCTCACGCCATGTAACGACAACAGGTAATATTATGTGTATTATCAGGGTCTTGCTGGAGTTATTATTTGAATCGCTCACAAAGTAAAGCAATTCAAAAACTCCTATCATCAAGCCACAACCCACCATAGTGATTCTACATAGATCCCCCATTCATATAAAATTCACACCATATAAAAGTTAGGGTAAAATCCTTTGACCTCCTCTGAGGTTTGAAAAAATACCACTCAGGTCCAAGATATTTTAAAATTAACCAATTAGGTCCCTAAAGGACAACTTAATCCTTAACACCCTTAACACCGTAACCCCCTCCGTTACTATTTTTCTTTCCCTCATTCAGACCTGTCTCTTCTCTCTCATTCCACTCATTCTCTCTCGGATCTCTCTTCTCTCTCTTGCCTCGTCTGTTTCTCTCTCTCGCCCCTCTCTCTCTCTCTCCAACCTAACCCAGTCTCTCTCAGGGTTGTTCATCAGTCAAATTAGGAAGATTTTTGGGCACTTTTGAAATTGAATCATTGTGGGCGATTTCCCTTTGACCGGCATCGATCAAGACCGTCTAAGGTTGGTTTTTCAACATATGCAGTGGCAGTTTTCGTCTAAATGTTTTTCAGTGCTCCGATCTCCGATAGGAAAAAGAGAATACTAGCCACACAAACATGTAAAAATGAATAAGATCTCAATATTATGAACCAACTTGGAGCCAACACGAACCAAATATGGGTTCAAAATTGTTAGATTTAGGTTGAAATTGTTTAAATTGAAGCCAACTTGAAACAGATTTGGCAGATCTTGGTTCAAAAGCTTTTATATTTGGGTTCGGATCAATCAAATCGGAGCCACTTTCATATGGGTGGATTTGGAGTGGGGTTGGTTGTGGCTTTTGATGTGGTGGTTGGTTTGTTATGAGGTTTTTTGGATTTGAGTTTTTGTGTGTGTGTGTGTGTGTGTGTGTGTGTGTGTGTGTGTGGGTTTGGCTGGGATTTTTTTGAATTTTTTGGATTTGAGTTTTGTTGTAAGATTTGGGTTTTGTTGTGGGTTTGGCTGGGATTAGGTATGGGTAAAATTGGAGCAGATTTAAGGTTATAGATAGAGATAAATGAAGAGTAGTATGAGAGAGAGGAACGAGAGAGAAGAGACTAGAGAGAGAAGAGACAGGGTAAGAAAAATGAGTAATGAGTGGGGTTATGGAGTTAGGGATTAAGCTATCTTTTAGGGACCTAATTGGTTAATTTTAAATTATCTTAAACTTAAGTAGTATTTGTCCAAACCTCATGGGAGGTTAATGGAATTTACCCTAAAAGTTACAATGCATATATCTACTACTCCAAGATACCATCTTAATGATTACACCCAAAAGTGACTCAAAAGTCAAAATTACGACATTTCAAAAGAAAAAAAAAAAAAAAGGTAAATGAAAGGAAAATAATAAAATCAAATAAATTTTATTATATAAAAGTAACAAATTAATATAATAATAAATATAATTAATAGAAGTCAACTATCTCGTAAATAAGCATTCCAACTTATTTCTTTTATAATACTAACCGATAGCTTATCAGTTTAGAAATTTTATGTAATAAAATTGTAGAATAGTCCTTAGAGCATTTACATTGGAAATAACGTATGCTATATGTAGGAAAAATTTAGCATAAAAGCCCAAAACCCCCCACACATCTATACTTGTAAAAACTAACTATTGCAAAAAAAAAAAAAAAAAAAAAAATCAATAGTGAATTGCATTGCAACTCAATTTAAAAAAAAAAAAAACTAATAACTTATTCATTTACTTTATCAATTTCTCTCTCGTCGGGTTTTTGAGTTTTAGGTTTTTGTTTCTATTTGAGTTTTGAGATATATTATTTTATTGTATAAAAATATTATTTTAATGTGTTGTATTATAAAATAAAAATTGGGATGTTGAGAATATTATAAAATAGTATAATATATAAAGTAATTTTTTAAAATGATAAAATTTTAAAACCTGAATGCTCTAATTATAAACTATTCTATAAATTTTTTGTCAAAGCTTTGAAGAGCAAATGAAGATACTTTGCAGCTAATTAATACAAAACTAAATTCGCGTGCGTACCTCACACAGTCATGGGGGAGAGTGAAGAGACTAGGGGTGTGAGTGACATCAGATATTCATGCAAAGAGGTATGAAATGAATCTATCAAGAAGACTGAGGAGACTGTGATAGAGAGAGAGAGAGAGAGAGAGAGAAAGAGAGAGATGCAATCTGCCTCTGAGAACGTACTACAAAACTGGACAGTATAGAGTGACCAGAAAGACAGTGAAGGAAATAAAAAAGATGACGTGAGTGACACCGTAACGCGTGCTTTTGAAAGCGTGTGATGAGGATTTTCGAATTCAATGCATGCCTCAACTCAAACACATCCTCAGGTAACTCTTCCCTCGGACTTTTCCCCACTGAGATGAGCTGACACCATTTTTTTCCCTTTCAACCAAGACTGCTGATATTGCATTGTCTATGGCGGCAGTACGCACACAGTGAAATTTTAGATATAAACAATAAAGAGAATATATACATATAGTGAAAGCTTATGATATGGTCATATAGCCTTTGCATCATCAAATGTATTTAAAAGCCAAACCAGAGCTGTCAATCCGTTTCTGTGACCTTCGTACCAATCCTCTCTCCTCTATGGGAAGAGAGTAGCGTCAGAGCCCCATCATTGTCTCAATTATAAACGTGAGTGAGAGAGAGAGACTGTCAAGAAAGACTACTTGCTTTCAATACTCTTACAGTACTATAAGGAAAGGACTCTTTGACATGCACTGTGCGTCATATATGTAGACTAGTCTGTGGTTGAAAAGTTAAGCTACTTTGCTAGGTTTTGTTTGAGCCATGGTATCTCTTGATCTTGGAAGACCATTATTTTACACTGAAGTGTAACACGAGTTCTAAAATAACCACTTATCGGTTTACATTGCCAGTATACAGGTTCATTGGACTAAAACTAAACTCCAATGTAGAATATATTTCACATTTAAATTTGTAGAGACGATGGTGTGACTCTAGTTTGGTTTAAGGAGTATTATTTCTCACATGTATTCTAGGTGGAATTGAGGTATGGTTTTGAATTAATTCATCTTAAGAAGTACTGCTTGAAGGCCCCATCCTCATATAGATTTCTCAAGCGTTGGTTCCTCGGTGGTTAACTAGCTATCATAACGTCTCTGTCGACCTAGATCCCTCAGGCATTGGTTCCTTGGTGGTTAGATAGCTACCATGATCACACTTAGATAAAGGAACTCAAGGTTGACTTGATATAGTTTAAGATCCAAGACAACAACTTTAATTGGTTTTAAAAATATTAATTAAACAATATTTATTTCACTTTAACTGTTATAATTTTCAATTTAAAATTCATTATTCCTACTTTTTTGGGCAAAATAAGTATGCTAACATATAAGGGTGTGCAACCAACCCGCTAACTTGTCAAAATCGATTCGATCCAACCCAACTTATTAGGTTGGTCGGCTTTTAGGACTTAGGGGGTTGGATTGAGTTACAAAATATTTTTTGATAGCGGGTAGGATTGGGTTCGGGTCATAACATTCCAAACCCACTAAACCCGACTCGACCTACCTATATATTTAAAATATATTATATAATTAATAATCTTTTTTAAATAACCAGTTCTTCCCCCTATCCTATATAAAAACCAATATTAATGTATATTAGTTCATATATTAATGTATAATTGAGTTGGAATATTAGTTTATATATTAATGTATATTTTGTTTATCAACTCAGATGGCAAGTGTGATATATTTTTTTCTGCTCAATTTAATAATAATAGTAATAAATAAAAAATGTTCAACCCATGAATTCAACTAATATGTAGAAATAAGTTATTCAAAATTAAGATTGCTTAAATCCTACTTAAAATTGATTATGTTAATTATAAGGAAATTAAGTGGACTAATCATATTGTCAATTGAAAATGCGATGTTAGTAGGGGTGTGCACGGTCAGCTTAAGAGGATTTTTTGACACAACCCATCATGGTGGTTTAAAAAAAAAATTCAACTCGACTCAACCCGACCCATGTGGATGGGTTGGGTTGAAAATTTTTTTTTAACCCACCATGATGGGTTGTGTCAAAAAATCCCCTTAAGCTAACCATGCACACCCCTACTAACATCGCATTTTCAATTGACAATATGATTAGTCCACTTAATTTCCTTATAATTAACATAATCAATTTTAAGTAGGATTTAAGCAATCTTAATTTTGAATAACTTATTTCTACATACAGAATTATAAGAAATATTGACAATAAACTTCTATAAACAATATATACATTTAGAAAAGAATCTAATCTTTCTATATAATTAATAGTTGTTATATTACATAGTTAAACATCATTATAGTTATTTTCACTGTTATTTGTCTTTTGTATTATTTGGTTACCTTATAATTGTTTTTATGATTTTTTGGTGATATTTTTATATATATTATTTCTAGTAGAAAATTAATCTGGATATCCTATTTTATATTCAATCATTTTTTCTATTATGTTCTTTTTCTATCTCTAAATTTATTTCATGTCCAAATTTATATTTTACATTAGACATTAAAAATTAAAAATTATTTACAAAATAAAATTGGAGTAGACAAGAATAAAATAAAATTGAATGTACATAACAATAGAATCTATTTTATCAAATGTACTATCACAATACTTCACTTAAAATCATCCAATAGCCTTAGTCTTCCCAAGAAAAGATAGATTCAACACAAAACTTGATGACTAGTCCTAACCAAACAAGATTAATATCATATAGAGAATAAAAAATTGATGAGTTTTACTTTTGCTTGAGCGAAGTAATGCATGGTAAAAGAAAGTTGAATTGAATTTTGGTTTTTGTGTAGAGAAATAGATTATTTGATGTGTGGTTGTGTGAGGGATTTTGTGGCTATTGTTAAAAATATACCAAATGGAAAAATAGCTTACCAAAATTGAAATCTCAAACATTTATGAAATATTGGTCGTAAATTATGATTTGATACACTCATATTTATTTATTTTTAAACAACTTAGGGTTTCAATTGGTTGAATTAGGGTTATAACTTAGAGAGTGCATTTTCGTGAGCTTTTGGGTGAGAGAGTGCATTGTCGTTTTTTTTTTTTTTTTTTTTTTTTTTTTCATGAAACCAATTATTGACCAAAATTTTTTTTTGGTAGTCCTTGCCCCTCACCTTTTTGCAATTAGCAAAAAAGTTATAACCAACAACTAAAATTGCCTCAACCAAAAAAAGTATAAAAAAAAAAGTAAAATACAATCACCACTCTTAAGATTTGGACCAATGATAAGCAGGTTCAAAACATTTCAAAATTAATCAGTTTGGTCCCTAAACTATATGCCAAATACAACCATTTCATTTCTAAGAGCATATAATTTATTGACCAAATTGATTATTTTTAAAATATCATGACATGCTTGGCATTAATTAATTCAAACGTCAGGATAACAACTACATAAAAAAAAGAAAAAGAAAAAGAAAACCCGTAAAAAGGACTTTTTAACTTACATAGTATGGATTCAAATCAAGTGCAATACCTAGCCTGGTGCAATTGTAATCAAAAGCTGAGATTGAAGGTTGAAAAAGTAATTTTCAATCTTAACCATTAAATAAAATATATTAAAAAAGAGTTAAAGAGCTAAAGTTAAAAATTAAAAAAAATTGTGAGAGGAAATGAGTGAATTGCACTAGGTGCAATACCCTAGGTATAGGTATTGCATCTTATCCAAATCCGCATAGTATCAAGCTCTAAAAAGTTTAAACTGAATTATTTTATTGTGTGTGCTAAAATAAACTCCATCTGCACTTGGAACTCAGGCTCAACCTCTGTTCGTCATCCTTTCTTGTACACTGTTGTTTTGGTCGATGGGGTCTTATATCGATGAACAGGGTTGTAACTTGTACTTTTTATCATTTTGCGAACTCTAGAAATAGGAGGACATAAATCCTATTCCAACCACTAAATAAAAGCATGCATGCATTTAGTAACTCTGTTAGCAGGAGACTGTGTTTTGGACTCTGTACGAGTCAGAACTGCTCATTAAAATTATATTGGTATGATTATTTTTTCCTACAATTTTGAGACTGGTATCTCCATGCAATTGAAATACAAAAAAACAAAAAACAAAAAACTCTAAAGTTTCTCAAGCGCATGCAATCTTGACCTTGAGCTTAATAATTGGATACATTATTCATTCGGAAACAGTTTGTTTAGTTAAAATCTAAATTTTTTTACTGAAAGTATTATGAATAAAGATAAAAGTTAATTGAAATAGTATAATGAAACTCATAAATAGTATTAAAAATACAGTAGGACTTATGAATAGTAGGAAAAATAAGTTGAATAGTAAAATAAGCTGAAAAAAATAATCAATGTCAAACACACACTTAATGGTGCTAAACATAGCAATATGAGTTTTTAGCACTATCAATAATAATGCTTAGTAGGCATTTAAGAGTCACAACTCACAACAACTCATTGTAAAGCTGAAGCAGAAAATCTACTTGATAGTTGATATGGTGTCCTAACAAAACAGCTTGGTGACCACTGATCCAGAATTTTAAAGGGTTTTGTGGGCTGGTTTGAGGATTTAAAATCAAGCAATTTGAAGAACAAGTACTACTATAAATACTTTCATATATAATAAAAATAAAAACAGATGATATTAATATATAATTTGGAAAAATTGTCGGACAGAAAAGTTGTGATGTTATGGATTTAAAATGACATCTTATACTCGGAGTTATCTAGATCGTATCGAACCCACGGTTGAATCGTATAGTTGAAGAACTGTGCAAAAATCCAAGTTAGCATAAAAAAAAATATTGGATTTATGAAAAAACCAATTAAGTTGTGAAAAACCTGCAACTTTCTAGAAAAATATTGAGCCACATGTTTTATTCAAATCGTTCTATTTTAACGTCAAGCCATTTTGATCCAATAGCCATACTTTTATTCAACTATGCACTTTTATTTATGGACTTCTAATTTATTTTTTTCTAACTTGAAATAAGTAGTCAAAAAATCAAATATATTATCATATTTTTGCCACTTTATATATAAATTTAAGTATTAATCCAACACTTGAACCAATGAAGCAACGGCTGAATTGATAAACATTATATCACTTTTTAAAACAAAAAACAAAACACGTTTGCTTCTGAAAATAACCTCGAATCCAAGAGAGTTCTTTGAATCCATGAGTAGAAAGGCTTCTAGAATCCACCAAAAAAACAATTGACAAAAGTTTAAATTTTATTGACTAAATAATTGTTAAAAAACATGTACAGAGTTAGGGGCCTATTTAAGGGCTTCATAAAACTTAACAAATAAGAAAATATATTTTAAAATAACTCTAAAATAATATGTAACCATAATAGGAACCAATTTTGACATAAAAAACATTAAAAGCATCTAAAAACAAAGAAATAATAACCCTAAACCTAAAATAACGAAAATTACAAATTAAATTCCAAAATTAATAAATTAAAATAATTAAAGAGTAAATTGTGTCCTATATCAGACCCTTCCACTTGAAACAAACTTGCCCTCGAGTTTATCTTTGAAATTTGAAATTTTCCACTTCAAATAAACAAATAGTTTGAATGCTTGAGCCATTTGATTTTTTTTTTTCCATACTTGCAACTCATCAATAGAATAAACAAATCAACTTGAATTTCTTTTTCCTTGGTCTTCATGTAATTGAAGAGATTTACCAAATAAGAATAGACAATTGAATCAAATTTATCAACCCTAATAAAATCAATAAACTTTGGTGTATCGCTCACCACCAAAATAAAAGGATCTTGAGATTGACATCATTGATTTGATTTTATTGAGATCCTTGAAACTTTCCTCTTCAATTTCTTCCTCAATGGTCTCTACCATCTCGACTCAACATCGTTCTCTATAATAGGATCTTCATTATTCTCCCCCACAATAATCTTGATTTGAGGATTTTCTTCCATAACAAGAATTTCTTCAGAAATCGTTGTATTTTGTTCTTTAAATTCTACATAATCTTCAAGAACAATATTTTTTGCAACATGCAATTCTTCCTTTAATGGTGGAATATTCAAGTGTGAACCTTTTCGCTAATAATAATCTTGTTTTGTATACGATAGAGGTTCACCACAATTCAAAGGACAAAAGTTGATAGCAAACATTTTTTTCATCCTTAGCCATGAACGAATTTGTCTTTATCTCATCTAATTCTATCAAACTGTATTCGTTCCCACCAATGTAGGGCATACTCACTAACTCTATACAAAACAAGTTTAACTTTTATCTCATAATAAATATTCTTAAAATCAAATAAATCCTCTAGATCAAGTAACCAATCAAGACATTCCTCTTTTGAAAAATAACCATTAAAACTTGTAATTCTTCTATAAGATCTATATGAAATTTGCTTACTTATGTCTTCACGACAGTTATTCCTATTGTTTCCCTACTCCAATGATGGCATCCTAGTAAAGATATTTATAAGTGCTAGTTGTACGTCATATAATACTTGCTAAATTTTTTGTCACCGGAATTGCTACCGTCTTATACATCAGCCACCAAACCAGAATAAGTCAAGACTCTAATACCAACTGATGCGGGACAGAGAAGCGTCAAAAAGTAGAAAACGTTTACTTTTAGAAAATAAGAAACAAAACATGTTTACTTCTGAAAAGAACCTCGAATTCACGAGGGATCCTTGAATCCACAAGGAGAAAATGTTTTGGAATCCATGAGAGAAACAATAGACAAAAGTTTAAATTTTATTGATTGAATAATTATTAGAAAACGTGTACAGACTTAGAGATCTATTTAAGGGTTCTGAAAACTTGACTAACAAGAAAGTATATTCTAAAATAACTCCTAATTAATACCTAACCATAACAGGAACCAAATTTGACCTAAAAAGTATTAAAAGACCTAAAAAGAAGGAAATAATAACCGTAAACCTAAAATAACGAAAATTACAAATTAAATACCAAAATTAATAAATTACAATAATTAAATAGTAAATTGTGTCCTAAATCAAATATTCCATTGGGTGAAGAGTGAAGACTATACTTTACAGTTTACACCTAATCATTTCAAATATACATATTAATAAAACACAAATTACTCATGAATTTCATTAATAGAAAAAATTAATTTATTTCATACTTTATTCAAGTCATTTAAATTAAGATTGAAATCCAAAACTCTCTTTAATTTTCTTATCCAAAAAAAATCCACAAATAAGAAAGAAGGTTGATCAGGATGGTAGCTAGACAACTAATCCAGTACTGTATCCACATAATTATAGGTTGGAACTTGGTAGAAAATCTAATCTTAATCACGCCTCACCATTTCCAAAAGTGATATTTCTATTTCCCTTTCTAAAATATTGTGAACTTTCTATTCATGTATGTTCCAATACACGACCTGTAATAATATATATATTTTTTAAAATCTAAACAATATATATATATATATATATATCCACATTCAGCAAAATTTTATTTTTTTAAAGAAAAGTCCTTACATCAACATACCACATGGTTTTGAACTCTCCCGTTTTTTGTCATAAATCAAATTATTTTATTGAATCAAAATCTTATCAAGTTCTCTATTCAAAATTTCAAATGCTGAATAAAGGTGACAATTTTTGACAAAGATAAAATAAAAATAAAATAAAGTTTCTTTTTATTGGAGATGAAATTTGACAAATTCTCCATTGGATTATATCTTCTTCTTATATCTTTTATGCTTGCAAAAATTTCTAAAAAATTAAATATTAATAGTTATGTCATCAATAAATTATTTAAATTGTAAAATTTGTAATTATGTATAAAATATAAGCTTATAAATTATAAAATAAATAATATTTGATTGTCACAAAATTTGACATGTATATTAAGAGCGTAAAGAACATGCAATTCAACAGTTAGATTTTCAACATATGTAATAATATTTATTTTATTGAGTAAAGTTGTATCCTTAGGCTACAATTAATTCTATAGCTAAGCTTTGTCCATAGAAATATACACGAGTTGCATATTTATTGGGGAAAATTATATAAAAGGCTCAAAGTTTATATCCTATTTTAAATAAGGTTCATTTTAATTTGGTTAATTAAAATCACAAATTTATGAAATTGTTTCATTCTAAAGTATAAATTTGCTCATCTTTGTTATTCATTTTTTTTATTTTGTTTTAAATATTGGAACTTATTACTAAAAGATTTGAACATTTTCTCCATTAATGTATTTCATATTGAAATATTAATTTTAATTATTGTTATTTATTTCTTAATGAATGTCATGTGTGTGTATATATGTATAATTTTAGAATCATAATTTTAATCAATGCTGTTTACGTGGAATTTTTAACAAATTAAAGATTAACAAATTACACATATAGATGGGATAGATTTGAATTTATGACATTTATTCCATGATGATTACTTTTTATTATTAAACCAAGACAAAAAATTATTTTTAGTGTAGATAAGGATTTGAATCGTGATACTTTACTCGATAACAAAAAACTTTACTAGTGGAGTTATTTAGGACCCATGATTTTCATGAGAGGATGTCTTATGAGATTGATAGCATGTAAAATTAGCACTTGTTATAAAAGAAAAGCCTCCTAAGATAATTTTTTGGATTTAATATAGAAGAAACTTCTTCATTTCAGAAATAGAAAGAACCAATGATTTTAATACATTCATGTTTTTACAGTTTTCTCTTCTACTAATATTTTGACCCATGTCTTGTTTGGAGGACCTCATTTAAGGCATGTATTTCATGGTGATTACTTTATATAAGCTAAGTTGCCAAATGATTTTTAATATAGGTTGGATTCGAATTTAAATACCTTACTTGACAACAAAGAATTTTTCCAAAATTAATTGAAATCATGATTTTAACTAGATGATATACCATCATCTTATAACATGCGAAAGTCATACTTATTACGAAAGAAAAGTGGCCTAAGCTAATTTGTGAAATTTAACATAGATGAAACTTGTGCATTTTGAAAATAGAAAGATGAACAAGTAGAGAAATTATTAGGTCTACTAATGTGGCATTTCTTAATTTCTTAACCAATAAAATACTTTTATTTATTTAAATATGACATCACTTGATAATTTTTATTTTTTATTTCTTATACTCATTAAGATATTTACTCCCATATTTACATAAATAATATTATCTCATCGGTAGAGATAACCATATCAGTAATCTTTCCAATAGATGTAATAATTTCTCCAACATTTTCTGCCTTCAATACTTATTCGTTTGTATAGTTTTCCCTTCTACTAATATTTTGACCCTAGTTTCTCGTTTGGAGGACCTCATTGATGCTGCTTTGATGGAAGGCTGCCAGCACAATAAGCAAGAAAAATGTAGCAGAGATAAGTTTCAAACCTTCTTTAAAGAACTGTAAGGGCACGTGTAACTAACAAAGAATTTTAATATGGACCCTCGGTCAAATTTTTTGAAAGGAAACGTTTGTAAGGTTAAACGTTTTAATAAATCAAAAGTCAAATCTTAAAAAAAAAAAAAAAACATATAACTCAATTAATACATCTTAATTATTTAAAGGATTATGCTAACGAGTATTCTTAAGACATTGATTAACAATCTATTTTAAGAAAATTTTGACATCACTTTAATGAGAAATAAAAAAAACTATCAAAATATTAATTGCTTTTCTTTCTTTTCTTATAAAATTTTTTTTTAATTAGATTATTAAATAATACATTCGTTAGCATTTTTCATATTTAAAAAGTTTGATTGTAAAAACACACATTAATCGAATCATTTAAATAATTATTTTTTGAAGGTATTTGTTAATAAATTATTTTAAAAAATTTTTAATATTAATCCAAAACATTATAAGGTAAATGTTTTTAAAAAATATTCCTTAAACTAATACCGAAAAACTTTTTTCATATTTGAATTTTCTTACCCCCCAACTATAACATTAAATCCCCTCACCCACCGCCTAATAAAATAAAGGAATAGATGCGGTCAAACTGAGAAATTTTCACCAGTGTTCTTAATCAACATAATACAGGAACAGAGTGAGAGTTGAAGAAGTCAAGAAACTATGATAGATAATCTACTTATCTGACAGTGGACGATTGGTAAGTATAGATTTTTTGAACTAAAAGACACATATATTCATCGAATTGAATTTACAGAAACTATCAGACATCATTGATAAGAGATGGAGATGTGAACCCCCCCCTGCAAAATTGTATTTACAAGTCCTGATAAGTCAATAAAAATTATCCATGTAAAAACCTAATTCCGAACCCAGTTTCTGTCTGTCTGTCTGTCTCTCTCTAGAATTTATTTTTGTTACAATTTTTGAGTAAGATAATCTGGGAATTACTAATAGTCTTCCAGTCCTCGCTTGGCCTCCACTGATCAGCAATATCCTTAGCAATTTTATTGGCATCAGAGGCTGTGCCTAGGAGTCCTCTCCTTGTGAACCCTACTGTATACAATCCATTCTCTCCTTTCCAACCGTTAGGAAATGGTGTTTTAGGCATGCCATCTTTTGTGAAGAAATCACAGCCCTGTGTATCAAATCAGAGAGTTGCTGCTTATTGAGTTATCGCGTATCTCAAAAACTTAAAAAGTTGTATCCATGTAGAAATAAAAACTTGCACACTTCAAATAATAAGACACTGTATGTAATATTTGGTTACACTTTTGATGCACTGTCATGCCAATGTCACTACAGCAGCAACAGAAATGTTTCAGGTTCTGCTTAATGTCACGAAAAATAAGGAGCCCCCATGTTTTTCATTGTTTTCTCATAATTATATAATCAAGGAATTGTAAAAATTCTAAACAAGGATATAACTAAAGCCTGGAATCCTAGTTGTGCTTCTATCTAGACTAGAAACACAGTGCAAAAAGGGTTTTTTGCAAGTTGCAACCCCATAGAGCACAACTTTCATGATAGTTACCTATCATAAAACCCCACAAGTGATATACATTTTTCTGTTTTAAATATAAAATAAAAGGTATGTGCAAAAGGCATAATAGCCCAAAAGAAAACCAGACTGATTTTATTCTTTTTTGCATGGAGAAAAGAAGAGAATTGTAGGTTTGTGCGGCCTCTGTACATGAGTCCAAGGAAAGTGATAGATGATTCATAATAAGATAGAGCTAAAACTAAAAAAGTTCAACAGCTAGCTCATGTTTACCTTCAGCCAAGAAGGCACATTGCTTTTGTACCCAGTTGCTAGGATTATTGAGTCGAACTCCTTTTCTTGACCATCCATAAATTTGGCTCCATTTCTTGTTATCTCCTTCACACCTGCCATTACCTGAAACCCTAACAAGATTAGCTGAAGCCTATATGTATAGCAATAAATTACATGGGGGCACAAAACATATCCAAAAAAAACAAAGGGAATCAATAAAGGGTCTAATTTATTTACCTTTATTTTACCGGATTTAATTTTAGATAAAGCTCCAACATCAAGGACTGGGGTCTTGCCTGTAACATTTTTGTGCTCCATAGGACCTGTTTTGGGGCGGTGGAGGCCTAATTTTTCTGTGTTTCCCAGAGTGAAGTAAGACATTAGCAAAAGGAATTTGTCTACAACACTTAAGGGAAACAATTTGAGTAGAGCCATTGCTAGTCCAAATGATGAGATACCAAACATTTCTCTAGGCAGAACGTGCACCTGTATCGTCACCAAACATTGTACAAGTAAGAAAAATAAGCAAAAGTCATACATTGATTGATACTGATACATACTCCCATGGAATAAGGAACAAAAAAAGAAAAAAAGAAAAGAAAAGGCTAAATAGAAGGCAAAATAAAATAAAGAACTTACTGTATTCCTAACAACCAAATGAGGGACAGCTTTGTGTCTACAAAGATCCAAGCTAATTTCCATGCCAGAATTGCCACACCCAATAACCAAAACCTTGTGGTTTTTGAAATAAGAGCCAGACCTATATTCACTAGTATGAACAGGAGGAGCATGGAAGCGTTCGATCCCAACAATTTCAGGTATGATTGGCTCAGCATTTTCGCCAGTGGCTACAATCAGCCACCGGGAATTGTATTCCATGTCCAGAGTCTTAACCCTCCAATACCCACAACTGGAATCGAACACAGCGCTCTGGACATTCTGGTTGAACTTGGGTTTAATTGAGAAGTGTGTAGCATAATCCTCCATGTATGAAATGAACTGCTCTTTTGTTGGGTACTTGGGGAAATTTTGAGGGAAACCAAGTAATGGGAGAGCGCAAAAGCGTTTGGGAAGGTGGAGTTTGAGGCGGTCATAGGTTCTTTGTTGCCAAAGTGAAGCTATGCAGTTGCTTCTTTCAAGAATAACAGAAGGAACTCCATGTTCAGATAGGCAAGCAGAGACAGCAAGACCAGATGGTCCAGCACCTACAATGATTGGCCCTTGAACCCAAGCACACATTGGTGTTGATTCTTCTTTTTCTTTGCAAGAACCCATGTAAGAAAGTCTCAAGACCAGGATGAAGTAGGGTTTAGATGAAAAGAACAAGAAAGGAAAGATAGTAAGCAAGAATATTCTGTTTTTTGTTTGTTTTGAAAATACTCTGTTTTTTCTTTTATTTTTTTTTTAGGCCCTGCTCCTGTTAGTTACTATATTTTGCTGAGTAAAAACCTTGGGTGAATGAGGTGTGGTATCTAAATAGTGCAGCTTGTGGTGAGGGAAACGAAGAGACAGAGGGGAAGATTCAATGAGAAGTGAATCAGGGGATGAAGCCTGGGGTCTGAGAGTTTTTAATGCATATAATGCAGAGAGAGAAAAACAGAGTTTTTGATGAGAAGTGAAAGAAAGGTAGAAAAACTGGAAGAAAAGAAATTATGAGGAAGAAGTAATTGATTTATAGAGAGAGAAAGAGTGAGTGGAGTAATGGAAGCGTGAAGGTTAAGGAAAAGGATTTGAGTTTTCTCTCTCAAGGCCTTTCTTCTCAGGTTCTCGGTTCTGCTTTGCAGGGAGATTCTTGTGTCCTGGAACTGGTAAGAGTGGTAGTGCAGGAAGCAAATGGAAATGGGCAAAGTGCAGATGCAATAAATAGTTAAATACAACTAGATGTACAATTGTTGAGTGGTCCGAACATTGCAAACAAAAATAAGTTGTACTTCTCTGGATTTTACACAAGGAAAGACAAGGCAACTTGCATGTTTTTAATGACATACGTTACTAAAATTCAAATTATCTAATATTATCCAATTTATCTGTTAAAAGTACTGAATTCAATAGTATTGTATTTTTTACTGAAATAATTTATATGAGTGTCTTTATATAAAAGGCATATGAGTGCTGTTTAAGCAAATATGAGTGCAGTACAAGTAGTACAATGTGTGCTATACAAGTAAGTAACCTAATTAGGCCAAGCCCACAATACATACGTTAACAGCCCTCCTCAACCTCAAGGTGGATGGAAGACCAGCTTGAGGTTGTCAACTAAATCACAAAGGCGTCCCTTAGGATGAGACTTGGTGAAGATGTCTGCAAGTTGATCTTTGGAGGAGACGGAGAAGAGCTTGAGAGTACCATGAACAAGATGCTAACGGATAAAATGACAATCAATCTCGATATGTTTAGTCCGTTCATAGAAGACATCATTGTGAGCAATGTGAATGGCACTCTGATTATCACAGTAAAGGTAGAAGAGGACGTAGACACACCTAAGTCCTTAAGAAGCCATCGTAACCAAAGGAGCTCAGATGTGGTATCAGCAAGAGTACGATATTCTGCTTCAGTACTGGAGCGGGCCACAAAGGTTTGTTTCTTACTTCGCCAAGAAATCAAGGAAGAGCCAAGGAGAAAACAATAGCCAGTGGTGGACCTACGATCAGTGAGATCTCCTGCCCAATCAGCATCAGAGAATGCACGGAGTACAAGAGGAGACTGAGCTGAGTAGAAAAGACCATGGAAGAGAGTGTCCTTCAGGTATCGAAGAATGCGCAGAACAGCAGCATAGTGAGTTGACCGTGGAGCAGACAAATACTGGCTGACCTGATGAACAACATAGGAAATGTCTGGACGAGTGACTGTGAGATAAACTAGGCTGCCAACCAATTTTCTGTAAAGAGAAGGATTAGACAATGGTTTCCCCCCCGAGGGAGTCAGATGCGCATTAAGCTCAACTGGGGTGTCAACAGTCTTGCTGTCAGTGAGTCTAGCACGAGACAAAAGGTCAGAGGCATACTTGGCTTGAGTAATATAAAGACCATCTGAGGAACGAATGATTTCAAGACCCAAGAAATAGCTAAGGTGTCCAAGATCTTTCATCTCAAACTGCTGACTGAGAAAATCCTTGAGTTCTTGTATGCCACTAAGGTCATCACCAGTTATGATCATATCATCCACATAGAGGAGAAGTAAAATGGTGCTTTTATTAGTATGACGAAAAAATAAGGTAGCATCATAAGGACTGGCAGTGTAACCCAAGCGAAAGATGGTAGAGCTAAATTTTGCAAAACAGGCTTAAAGAGCTTGTTTAAGACCATACAATGCACGTCGAATGTGACAAACCTTGTTTGATTCAATGGAGAGACCTGGAGGAGGTTGCATGTAAACTTTTTCACTCAAATTCCCATTAAGGAATGTATTTTTAACATTCATCTGAAAAAGATCCCATTTTCTAGCAGCAGCAACAGCCAAGAGGGCACGAACAGATGAGATGCGAGCAACTGGAGCAAAGGTCTCTTCATAATCAATCCCATACTCCTATGTAAAGCCTTTTGCCACAAGACAAGCCTTATAGCGCTCAATGGACCTATCTTAGCAAGTCTTAATCTTGTAGATCCACTTACAACCAACCATAGACTGTCTAGGAGGGAGAGTAACCAGGTCCCAAGTATGGTTTTTGGTTAATGCATCAAGTTCCTCTTTCATTGCAATCTGCCATAAAGGGTCAGTGGAGGCCTCACGATAGGTTTGAGGCTCGTGGAGTGTAGCAAGTGCAGTGTAACAATGATAATCAAGTAAATGTGTAGGAATGGATCTTACCTGAGTTGAGTGACGAGGTAGAATGTTTGGTGGAGGTGAAAGGTCTTGTGGAGGATCTTTAGGCGGAGCAGAAGCGGGGGACCCAGGTGCAAGGTGGGGTAGCTCGTCATCAATCTGTTCATCTTCGATCTGTCTAGAATAGGCATCAAAAGGATCTGGAGGTTGAATAGAGAAGTCCAAAGGAGGATCAAGAGGATTTGGAGAAGGAATATGAGACTCCTTTGGAAAGACATCAAGTACAGATGAGGTAGTGAGGGAAGAACGAAAATGAGAGAGTTCAACAAACAAGCGGTGTTCCCAGAAGACAACATTACGAGAAACACGAAGACGATGAGAGACAGGATCATAATATCGATACCCCTTTTGCGTTTCGCCATAACCAAGGAAATAACAAAGTCTAGATCGAGGCTCAAGTTTGTTGTGCTCATGAGGCTGAAGAAGAAAGAAACAAGCAGATCCAAATGAGCGAAGGTGATGATAGTCTGGGAGTGACCCAAAGAGGCGCTCATACGGAGTTTGATTATGGATGACAGTGCTTGAAATGCAGTTAATAGTGTGAACAGCATGAAGAGCAGCTTCACCCCAGAATGGGGGAGGAACCTTGGCAGAAAGAAGAAGAGCACGAACAGTGTCAAGAATATGATGAAGTTTTCGTTCAGCTCGACCATTTTGCTGAAAGGTACCTGGACAGGTTAGATGATGTACAGTGCCATAGGAGTGTAACAGAGCTTGAAAAGCATATTAAGTATATTCAAGAGCATTATCAGAACGAAAAATTTTGATTCTTTTGGAGAATTGGGTTTCAACCATTTTTGCAAAGTTACTGTATATTGGCAAAATTTCAGAATGAGATTTCATAGGAAATATCCAACTGTAACGAGAATAATCATCGATAAAAACAACAAAATATCGAGATCCACCAATACTAGCAACAGGAGAAGGTCCCCAAATATCCGAATGAATTAACTCAAAAATACTATTAGAAATAGAATCACTATTATTAAAAGGTAAAGCTGGCTGTTTTCCTAACTGGCATGAAGTACAATCAAAATTGTCTTTGGACACAAAACCTAACAGACCCTTAGACGCTAACTATTGTACCTGAGAAGATGGTGCATGACCAAGACAAGAGTGCCAAAGTGAGAGAGAGGGTAAAGAAGACACCGCAGCGGCAGTAGCAGTAACAGACACCGGAGCAACAGGTGGAAGATGAAGATTGTCCACGGGAAACATACGCCCAACTCTAGGGCCGATCCTAAGCTCTTGCCCCGTCCTCGGATCCTGCACAGTACACCCAGAATAGTAAAAAATAAGGCGATAACCTAGTTCAGCTAATTGTCCCATAGAACACAAATTATAGGATAGGTCAGGAACATGGTAGACCCCAGGAATAGAGAGGTTGGAGGTCGAAACAAAACCTAAACTATTCCCATGCATGGTAGAACCATCAGCTATGTGAATATTTAGGGGATGTGGAGCAGGGTCAAGTTTGGAGAATAAGGATGAGCTGTCATGTGATTGCAACAGGCAGAATCAAAAAGCCAAGTTTGAGACTTACCAGGTAAAACTGAGAGAGTAGTGGAAAGGGATGCATTACCAGCCATACGAACAGCCTAAGCTATGATCTCCTGTAGTTTAGTGGGTGAGAGGTTGATAGTGGATCCAGAAGACTGGGACTCAGCTGAAATGGGAGGCATTGGCGGAGTAGACTTAGTATTTGCAACTGTAGCAGTGGATTTGTTGCGACGGTAACAAGTCTCAATAGTGTGGCCAGGACGCTTGCAATAGTTGCAGAACTTTTTGTTGGTCTGTCTGCGACGATTGCTGGAGCCAGAAGGATCACCTGAGTGCTGAGGTTGCTCTATGGGTGGAGCAGAAGGAGTAAGGGCCAGAACATTAAGCTTATTCTAGGCTTGAAGAGTTGCAAGGCGAGCTTCTTCTCTTACTAACTCGTTCACAACAGTATCAAGAGAGGGAGGAGGACTACGATTAAGAAGCTGACCTCGAATGGGCTCATAGTCCTTGTGGAGTGACATCAGGAACTCATAGAGACGAAATTCATCTCTAATAACAGCATATTGTTGAGCATCTGTTGAGCATGCCCAAGTTGGATCAAAAAGGTCAATTTGGTCCCAAATGAAGCGAAGCTGATCATAGTAGTCATTGATGGACTGCCCCGATTCTTGCCTAAGTTGATGCAATTCAACCACTAACTGATATTTCATGGATCTGTGAGTAGTATTGTACCTTTTGGCCAACATATCCCATGCTGATTTCGCATCATCAAAGCTGCCCAGCAAATTGGAGATGGAGGGAATGGAAGTGTTTCGAATCCATGTGAGGATCATGTGATTGTGACTATCCCATTCAATCATGCGACCGAGGAAGGCAATATCTTCTTCACTTGTTCCCTTCACAGGAATAGTGATTGTACCAGTACAATAATGCCAGAGCATGCGACCCTTAAGAAAACTGCGCATAGCTTGAGACCAAGATAAGTAATTCCTAGTCCCCTCCAATACAGTATTGATGGGGCGAGGAAGAAAAACACATTTTTATCCATTTAGAGACACAATATGCAAAAACAGACTGCAAAAATAAAATCTACGCGAAAAACTGAGTAAGGAGAATCTGGGCTGCAAAAAGTCAACTATGGGAAAAGTCAACGGTCAACGATCGGTCAACGTGGCGGATGACGTCAGCAGCGCGATGGATGATGACGTCAGCGATGACATGGCAGATGACGTCACCTAGGGCTGACGTCAGCAAGTGCAGGTCTGGCGCGTGTAGCGTGTGTGAGCGCGTGGCGGCGCGTAGGGCAGAGTTTAGGCACGTGGCGGCGCGTGGGCGCGTGAGCTTCAGCGCTGATTCTTTGAGCGGCGCGTGCGGTCTCCGATGGCTGCGAGGCTTCCACGAACAGGTAGATCGGAGCAAGACAATCTTCGAGGTACCTTCAGAAAATTAATCGGAGCAAGGTTCACGGCGGTCCCGGAAAAGGCAGTGGTCTTTGCAGTGTTCGAACTCCTCAACGGCGGCTGCTACAGGTCCGGAACCCAAGGACGATGTTTGGAAGACTCGAAGGTTCAACGGCGAAAGGCTGTGGCAGTTGTTGTGACAGCGGAAGCAATATTAAGAATGGAGTTACACCAATAAAGACAAAACTGCTAAGAAAAGGTCAGAGCAGTGGCTCTGATACCATGTTAAAAATATTGAATTCAATAGTATTGTATTTCTTATTGGAATAATATACATGAGTGTCTTTATATAGGAGGCATATGAGTGCTGTTCAAGCAAATATGAGTGCAGTACAAGTAGTACAATGTTTGCTATACAAGTAAGTAACCTAATTGGGCCAAACCCACAATACATACGTTAACATTATCCAACATTAAATATTAGACGTGAGTTTTTGTAGGATCTATGGAAAATGAGTGATGAGTTATGTAAATTGAGTGATGAGGGATGAAAGTTCTCTAAACCAAATAGGCCCTTAACCTATCAAAAATAAGTAATTAGAAAATTACAAACAAAAATAAGTGGTATTTCTCTAGATTTTACACAAGAAAGGCAAGGAAAAGCAAGGCAACTTGCATTTGTATTTTTAATGGCATGCGTTGGTAAAATCCAACTTTAAATATTACTGCATGATGTGATTTTTGTAGGATCCATGAAAAATGAGTGATACACTATGAAAACTAAGCGATGAGGGATGAAAACTCTCTAAACCAAACAAGCCCTTAACCAATCAAAAAGAAAAAAATATCTAAAGTTCAATCTCTCCACCCTCAATTATCAAGGTATCCAATCAATATATATATATATATATATATATAAACATAAATTATGAATTATAATTATTCAAAACACTCAAATCAGTACTCACCCTTCAAATAACTATATATTAAAGAACAATATTCTTTCTTTAAAATGAATCCATTTTATGATTAAACTAAATATTACAAATCTAAAGTTGTATCAAATGCAACTTTATATAAATTTTTAAATGACATAGTACTAGTAAATTTTGACAAAAACAGTTAAACAGAATATTTACATTAAGTAAAATGAAGTGGATATTATTACCGACTGTGTATGAAGAAATATTGAATAATTCTATAAAAATAGCCATTTCTATTGTATAATCTCTCTACGGCCCATTTTAGTTTGACCCTTTTTAACATGTACTCAATTAGACCAAACCTAAACTTGACCAATCCAACTTATTTTTCAAGTCTAATGCATATAGTAAAGGCCCTTGGCAAGGGAAAATATACCCTGCATTGGGTATATGTTTCTCCTCTCTCACAGTTGTTGGATCCCACTAAAAAGTGGGACCCACCAATCTGAGAGAGGAGAAGCATATACCCGATGCAGGGCATACCTTCTCCTTGGTAGCCTCTCGCACTATCTAATATCTAGTATCCTAATGCAAATGGCTTTTTTTATTGCCATAAAGAACCTCAACTAAGCTTTCATTTGACATATATTCCTAAAGTGAAATGTTAGTCTTGTGGTTGGGTAGAGCCCTAAAAATCTCACAATGTGATGGTGCCTACTAGTCCTCCCCAAATTTTGTTTCTTTGCAATAAATCCATAGTTATGTGAAGATTCCTTGCTCATTGTGTAGTCCTTTCACCGCATCTTGTTCATCATTTGGAATTGCATTAGGCTATTAGCACACATTAAAAGAACGCAATGAGTTAAGAAATGATAAAAAATTTAGATACAATTCTTAGATATTATCTCTTAGGTTTTCCAATTAAATTCAACCATATGGTTGTATTGGCCAATAAACCACATTGTTGAATGTAATTGTCCGTTAGTGAGAAACAACATCAATTGTGTTATATTGGCTAATGCAACCACATTGTTGAATTTAATCGAAAAATTTTAAGGTACAGTACTTAAGTTTGGTTGATTAAGAAATCCTATATATCACTAGTCGCGAAATTTAACCTCTGGAATTAAGGAACCATTGATTTCTAGGCATGAGACTCCATTCACCTTCTTTAATGATAGGGTTTTGATGATTAGTTTAATGCCAATGGAAACACAATTAAGCGAATAAGTAATCTGATGAAAGTTAGTATTTTTCATGATCTTAGTGTTCACATACGGGTTTGCATAAAAATTGCTATTTTATCATATAAAAAGTTACTTTATCTATTATATCATCTCGCTTTACAATACACCTAACATTTCGTTTGTTATTTTAACATCCAACAAAATAATATAATATAAAGAAAGAGGAGAGAGAAGAAAAGATATTAAAGAGAGAGAGAGAGAGAATACCAACTTACTGTTCATAATTGTTAAAAATTTTAGTGATAACAACTCAGTTAAAGTGCAATTTGGGTGTGTTTGAATGTAGCAGTTTTGGGGGGGGGGGGGGGGGGGGGGCACCCCAATGCTAACACTCCAATCACTTAATTTGGCAAATCATCTTTGCAAGCTCTCAAATAAAAGACTTGCATAGATAGATATGGCCATATGGCTTCCCCATCAAGGACAAGCTTTTGGACACCCTAGTCACCCCATGGAAGTCACTGACACTCTGCGGTAGCAACTTGGTAATGCAAGAAGTCATTGTGGTATTGAACCGTAAAGAGCTCTCTCCCATTTAGATCCGACTCAACTAACATTCCCACATGATTCCAAGATCATTTCAACGAGAAAATTCCACAAAGTTAGTGGACTTTTAGATGTTGCTAACTTGTTATGCAACATTTTTTTTTCTTTTTCTTTTTTTGCATGACTGACTAAGATCTGACCTTGTTATTTAAACAAAGTAAACAAAAAACAATATTCTATTTGATTGGAATGACCACTAAGATATTGCTATTGTACGTTTCTTGTTTTATTGAATTATTTCTTCTCAGATTCTCAAAAAAAAAAAAAAAAATCGCATTATACTTCAGATAGTCTTCATGAGTTATATGTTGAATTTGATGCATTAGACTCTTCTATCAAATTATGTTTTTTTTTTTTTTTTTTTTGAACAGCCATCAATTTAATTATGTTCTGAATTTGATTTTTTTTTTTATAAATATATACAAGATAGAATTTCTACCGTAGCCTAATCTAAATGTAAATGTGTGTGAAGCTTCCTCCTGGAGACTTGTTCCACGGCCTTTACCCCCCACACTCCACAAGTATTTATACTTATAGAGTGACCATCGCACCAAGGGTGTGCGGTGGTATGTTCTGAATTTGATGAATGGGTAATAATGTACTATACTGAGTAGTCCACTAACAAGCGAAAAATCCCACAAGATGCTCCCATTCAATGCCGAAACAAAAAGTGTTATTTTTCTTTTAAGATAGTTTGGTTAATGGGTACTTTTATAGCATTTGTTAATGAACAATTTTAGGAAAATTTTGATATTGTTTTTAGAGTATTCTTAACTAGTGTCTTTTATACATTTGTTAATTGACTATTTTAGGAAAGTTTTAACACAATTTTCATGAAAAAAAAAAACTGTAAAAAAAAAAAATCAACGGCTTTTTTATTTCTCATAAAATTTTTTAAAAATATTTCCTAAACCAAGGTCTTTAAGTAAGACATCCATTAAAATTGCCCTCACATTTATAGAAAATATAAAAAACTGTTAAAAAAATCAGTTTATTTTTTCCTTTGTCAAAAAAAAGTTTCTAGAGTATTTTTAAAATGAATTCCCTTAAGGTATATATTAACAAAATTCATTGTTCTTTAGCACATTCTTATATTTATATTTTGAAAACTCGTTAGAAGTAAGAACTGGATTTGGGAATGCACTAGCATATATTGATGGGGGAAAAACATTTATACTCCTTTATGTTTGGGGTAGCTCACAATTTTCCTCCTTATCTTTGAAACCAACCAATTTTCCTCTCTATGTTTGGGAAATAAGAAAATACCTCTAATCCATTAGTTTTTCAGTTAAATCCAATAAAATTACAATAATTACAAATGTAATCTAAAAAAACAATAATGCAATTTTCAACTTTTTCTCTTCCTTATGGTGTACAACTAATAATTTCTTCAAAAAAATTTTGTTAGATTTTATTGAGAAAGTAACAAATGGGGGGTATTTGCTTATTTCAAAATATAAGGGGGGAAATTAGTTGGTTTTAAAGATAAATGGGGGAATTGTGAGCTACCCAAAAATAACAGAGGGAAAACTTTTTCCCCTATATTAATTTGAATAATGCTAGAGATGCAAATTATTTATCAAAATATTTTACAAATTGCTAATGTGGTGAGTGATTATTGATGAATGTAAAAATGATATTAATGGTAGGTCTAAATTAAAACCAATAAAAGGTTGACCACATTAACATTTTGTAAAATTTTTGTAAAACAGTTTATGACTGTAGCATTATCTATTAATTTTCTTTAGGTGTTAAAGTTGGAAATTGGCCTCAATATTTAGCATAAACCAAACAGTTACTATATGTTTTGAACTCTTAAATCTTTTTTATTTTATTTTTTATACTCTTTGAGGGTTGTGTTGAATTAGGTTGAAAAATTACCAACCCAATTCATTATATGTGTATCAGCTAACCTAATTTAACGGGCAGAAACCAAACTAACCACACTCACATAGGTCGGGTTGGATTGGATTGCATTAGTTGATTGCGCTTATAGATTTCATATTTTGTAAAATATTAGACTTTTATAAACTATTTAAACACTTTATTTTTTCTTTCAGTAAGTTATTACAATTCACATAATATGTCTCAATGACGTTTCCAATTCATTGAAAATAATTCTCAAAATAACAAAATAAATCAAAGTAAAAATAAAATAAAGGTATAAAAATAAACTTATATATATATATATATGTATATATATACATATATACATTCAATAAATCCCAATTCTTATTGGATTGGTGGGTTGAATACAAACCCTAATTCTTAATTATTAGATTCTACTTCACGTGTTAACAAAATTTACGTGCAGAGGTAAATATGAGAAATCGTACTTGAATGACATTCCTTTCTCCAGCAAAATGTTCTCATTACTATTAGAAATTCATACTTGAAAGTTGAAAAATTTCCTCAAGTATAATATATATATATATATATATATATATATATATATATATATATATATATATATAAATAAATGTATGTTGTGTGTGGGGTATTGCTAGTCGTAGAGGAAAAGAGCATGTATTTGTTATTTGATGAGTTGCATGGAGGCGCGTAGGGCTCTATAATCTGTATGGGTTGCCGACTTGCCGTCACAAATGAAGGTGAACAGTTAGTTGCTCTGATGGGGCCTAATTTGCATGGAGATGGAGCCATTTGGATGCCAAGTAACTATTTGAATAGAATTTATAGTTTTTTTTATTTTTATTTATTTTTTAATACTAAGTCCACTAGAGACAACGATGGACAAACCTTCGGAGCAACTTTGCCTAAGTCAGCAGCCGTCCGATTACATATATTTTCGAACATTTTTGCGCCAAGTGGCTTAAGTTTTTTGTTTTTATTATTTTAATATTTTTCAATGGAAATTTGGTGGCTTATTAGTGTGATCTTGATTATTGTAATGATATGAGACCTTTCCTTTAAAAAAAAGAAAAAGAAAATAGAAAGAAAGATAAATAGTTTGATGAGATATCTCTAGACTCCCCCACTTTCCGCCACAAAGAAATCTCACCATTTGATGCATGACGATATAGGTTAATTTTTATTTATTTATTTATAATAATGACCCTAGCTAGCTTGACAACGGACCATCAAATTAAAACAATTAAGGATAGAAATCCTGCAACTCTAGTGTATGTGGTGTTTGGCCAACGGCCCCCATGTATGCTTAAGTCATTCTTATTAGGTCTTCTAGTTGAGAAATAAAAGAATAGTTTTTGCTTAGATCTTTGATTAAGAAGAACGAGTGGTTTGAGTGGGTTTTGGAGAGGTATAATTTTAAATTCCTTCCGAATTGGAGGAATTTGGAGGTGGGATAGAGAAGAGCTCCAATTATATTAAAAATATATAAAATGTCAATTTTACGCTTATGATGATGTCAATTTATATCTATTCCTATTTCTCTTTGCTTAATTTTTAAAATATTTAAATAAGGGAAACAAGTAACAATTCTCATTCTCTCTCCTCTCCTTCCCCGGCCTTTACTTTTTATTCTTCTCTACCACCGGTCTTCTATTTTGAGATATCCTAAAATATATTTATTTTTGAAAAGTCAATAAATAAATTTCTTAACTTACCATTTGTATTAAAAAAGAAAAAAAAATTTAATATAATTTTTTAATTAGAATTTAAATATAAGAGAAGATGGACTTAGCTAACCTCTGAAATAATTTATTTATAAAAAGACAGATACAGATGTCGCATTGACCTGTCACTAGGTTTATTATATTTGTCATTACAAGAAGATATTGCCTTATTTTCACTGATCTTGGTCTGGTTTTAAAGTTTCCTCCAACCATGTTTGTATGTTACCAACATAATACATATCCCACCAACATAAAATAGGTTCTCTACTCTTCTTTATTACCGATTTTTATTCTCATATATAGCCAATCTTCCACTTTTCCATTCTCTCTCTCTCAAACTAACATTTTAAATATCTATATCTATATCTATATATATATATATATATTCATCTTTTCTCTTTGTGTATATTAAGCTTATGCTTAATTACATTTTTAACGGTTACCAGGGAAGGAAGAAGACATTTAATTTAATTTAATTTTTATAAAAATTATAAAAGAATAAAACTATTTCCTTCATTTTCCCCAGGAAGAAGGCAATTGGGGTGGTTTACGAATTATTGATATTGATATGCTAATTATTATTATTTTTGACTGAAAAGATAGACATATATGCTAATGATTGTTGATATGGAAATGTATTATCCATCGAATCTTCGAACTATATGGTACGGGTTGCTTGCGTTTAATCCCACATCCTCATACTCTTAAAGTCAATATTTTGTCAGACTGCGCATATTTCAAATAATGCCAAGGCTGAAGATATTTTGAAATCTAAAATGAGAAGCAAATTCAGGCTACATTGCTCGTATTATGTATGGTGTGGTTTTCAGAAATTTGTTAAGGTGCTTCGTGTATGTTTATTCTAGAAAAAGCGTATGTGGGGATTGATGTTGGTTTGACACTAGGCAATACATGAGCCCAGAATCTTAATCCCACATTCCTGCCCATATCTAAGGAGAAATACTGAGCTTGCACTTGTTCAAAGCTCAATAGACAACAAAGAGACTAGAACAACAAAGTTATGATGAGTCAACGAAGAAATAAGATCAAACAACCCTTATGAATGATAATGTCTAGATACCGAGATATAGGTGTCTACTTCGCCATCTAGGCATCTACATTGGTATCCTGTGTCGGTTTTAAAAATCTAAAGCAAAAAACAAAAAACAAAAAACAAAACACCAAATTTTTTTTTTTTTTGTCAAGCCAACATGAGTGCTTCTCAGCTAGACCTAATAAAAAAGTTAAAGAGAAAATCTAGGCAAGGATCTTTAGGAATATATACTCGTTGGAAAGAATCTCAGCAGTTACATAAGTGGGCACGCATACGCGAGCGCGCACACATTTATATTATTATTATTTTTGAGAAACTACTAACATATTAGTTGTCTTCACTTTATATGGTTGATTTTAATTTAAATATTATTTTTGATATGTACGTAATTGAATTTCAATCTATAGTATTCACTCTACAATGATAACTTTAATTATCAGGCTATAGTTGATTTTTGGTATAGGTGATACTTTGATTATTTATACACCAAAGAGACTAGAAGAACAAAGTTATGAGGAGTCAACGAAGAAATAAGATTAAACAACCCTTATGAATAACAAAGTCTAGAAACTGTGATGTAGGTATCTGCTTGGTATCTTGTCTTCGGCTTTCTTGTGTTATACTGCACGCGCTTTTTTAAAAAGGGTAACTTTCAAAATCTAAAACAAAAAGCAAAAGTAAAGCAAGATATTTTCTTTTTTTGGGTCAAACCAACATGAGAGCTTATTAGCTAAACCTAAAAAAGTTGGAGAGAAGATCTAGAACTTGGATCTTTAGGAATATATATTAGATGGAGGGAATCTTAGCAGTTATATACACGCATGCGCGAGTGCCTACACACACATATATATTCATATTATTATTGTTATTGTGAAACTACTGTCATATTAGTGGTCCTCACTTTATATGGTCGATTTTGCTTTAATTATTATTTTTTGATAGGTATGTAATTACTAGAATTATATTCCAATATAGCATCCACTTCACGATAATTGTTTTTATTAGCAGATTAAAATACTAATTGGTTTTTGGTGTAATTGAGGTTTGAACCCTAGATCTCCTAATTCCATTACATGTGACTTTAATCATTTATGCATATAATTTGGGGTTTTGTTACTTTTGTATAGTTGAATAAGAAGAATTCAACTATATAATTAGCTATCTTAAACTAATAAGTGCTAAACCCATTGAATTGATTTGGAGGCTTCCTTAGTATAGTGGGAAGAATTAGCAGTTTTGGAGCTATCTAAATTTATAGTGATTTAAATTTGAGTGTGGAGTGTCATACCTCTAATTGACCGTTATGCTCATGAGCTACCCTCTCGGACGATTCCTAGAAGTAATTAATAAATGGTCATTCATTCCAACTTTTTCCGAAACTCAAAGTTGAGGCCATCTTAAGCCAATTTCTCATATTCTGACTCTAATAAAGTGTTCAGAAATTTCATCGTGGCTCCTTTGAACCTCATTATGATCTGTACAATAATCTCTACAGGTCTCAGCTTCAGTTAAGCTAATTAAGTCTTCAATGGAAATTCCTATGCTAATTTGTGTAAAATGGGTTTGGAACTTTTCCTCCATTTTCAACCCTTTTGTGTAGGAATGGCAATGGAGCGGGGTCAAAGAATGGGGTATCCACCCCTGTCTCGCATGGTTTTGTCTTGTCTCATCTCCGCCTCGTGCCACACAATGTAAAATATTTTCTTGCCCCATCTCCACCCCGTGCCACATGAAGTAAATTTTTTTTTTGCCCCATCCCCACCCCTTGGAGCCCTGCGAAACTCCATCCTACTCAGTAAAATTCTAATTCTTGTTAATTTGCCCACAACTATTACAATTTTTCGAACATTTTTCATTAATAAAAATATACTTGAAATTATAAATAAATTTATCCCATTAAATCAAACTAATTTTTAACAAAAACTAAATAATATTATCCAAGTGTTTAATAAGACAATATCACCAAAAAAAAAAAAATCTCATAATACAAAATCAAAGATTCAATAGTGTATAAATTTGTTTCTAATAAAAACAAAAGAAAAAAAATTAAAATTGGTACTTTATTTTCAACCTTGCTAGAGAGTAAAAAGAGGAAGAGAGCCACGTTGGGTAAACTAAAATAAGTTAATGATATGTTTGTTCAAATAGTTGGTTTTTAGGGTATTAAAAATTTACAATTTAACCTTTATCAACGCAGGGTGGGTGATGCGGGGTGGGGTGGGTCTAAAAAGTCTTAATTCATCTCGGCCCCGTGATGCAGGGCTAAAATTTTGCCCCATTCCTACCCCACCACCTTTACGGGGCTAGAAAAACCTGCGCGGAGAGAGGCAGGTCAAGCAGGATGGAGCAAAATTGTCATCCCTACTTTTGTGGACTAAATTTGGTGGCAAATTTGAATACCATATAAAATCTTGACAATCAATTAATTAAGGAGTTAAAAAACATCATTAATTTACAATAAAAACTCATTATTTGAAAACTTTCCAAAATGGATGGTGAATTGAGAAATATGTTCCAGCAGCTCGTCTTCCCCTGAGAACACACAGAAGTCAAGTAATTTAGGGGGTGTTTGGGAGAGTAGTTTGAGTTATGTTATTTGGGTGTTTTTGATATACGTGTGGGTAAAAAAGTTTGTAAAAATGTGTGTAATGTTGTTTACAATGTGAAAAATGTTGTTAAAACTAATCTACCAAACAGGCTATTATAATCTCGGGGAAGGTCTTATTTCTTGATCCATTCATTCTGGATAGGGTTTTCTATACATTGTCTTGGCAGTACTCCTCATACTTGGACAGTATGTTTCCTCTATCAAATTGATGACCTGGTCTCGAATGGCTTGCCATTGCACAAGATAATTGTATGTATGGTCGAGCCTATGATTGTGGAACAAGTTAGGGCGTAGGTTGGAAATTTGGAACAAGTGCGATTCCACCAAGATCAGTTTCGAGACTATACGTTAAAAGTTTGATGATATTGGTGATTTTTTTTTTCCTTCAATTTGTTCAGAATATTTAATTTTGTCGTGCTTTTGATGGACATACTATGCTAGTGTAATATAATAAAAGTTAGGAATTATATATGAATGAATGTGGATATTACATCTTCTATTTGAGACTCATTGTATTTTTTTTTTAATTATTAAAAAGTTTTAAAAAATGTGTGTATATATATTCCAATTGAAACTCCACCAAAAAAATAACAAAAAATATTTATTCTATTTCTAGTTGAACTGTTGAAACATTAAAACTTCCATAACATGACGTCACATCCAACCCATGTACTGATATACACAACATTGATGATAGGTCAATTCGATTGAAAGGCAATGTAAAATCCAAAGTACCACCGAGGGGTGTGGTTCGTCTTGGGTGATATACAAGATACATTGAGTGTGGTACAAGATTCAAGTTTGAATACAAATTCACTTGGGTTGCCTCCTTCAGTAGTTCAAGGTTCATCAGTATCTCTCATGAAACTGGGAAGTTATAGTTCACCGTGGTCTCCTTGTACCCTAATAGGGGCCCAGACTTAGAGGATAAGATTCTACTATGATCATGTTTAGGTAGAATTGCCACGCTGGTTGCTCTTTTTATCCATTTTTTCTGTTCATAAAAAAGTAAAATCCAAGTTAGAGAAAGGATATGCTGAGAGTTTGAGACATAATAAGAACAAAACTTATTTACACAACATTACTATGTTTTTCGAATTTGCGCATATTCTAGGATTATAATCTTTATCACACCATTTTCTACAAATATCTTATGTTGCAAATTGTAATTGACTGTTATTTCATATGAATTTATCTTTTTTTTTTCACCATTCACAATCAGTCATGTAAAATAATTGTGAAAAAATATGTGATACAGAGCACTGATGTAGACTTTTTGTGGAATTTAATTATCTTCCTTGCATATATTTTCATAATGTATTTAGTATACAATGACGACCTCTTTTTTCCCAGAGCCAGAGAAAGGATGCTGAAATATAATAAAACAAAGCTTATTGATCTGTCAATAGGTTTAGTGAGGAGAGGAAGAACCGAGAAAGGTTGATCTGTCATTGATACTAACAATTCTTACTACAAGAAATGGGTCCCCCACCCTGCCTCCCTCTCTCTTTCACACACACACAATGGGGTTGGCAGTTAAAATGCCAATTTGCCTTGTATGGTCGTTGGAACCTAAACATTGAAAATATTGGGGACCTGAGCCCCTCTCATTAGCCTCATTTTCGACACCAATAAGCAACTGATAGCACCACTTGAGGAGGTGGCCTAGTAATAGAAAGTTTTTGTGATCTATCAATACCTGAGATTTCGAGAGTTGTGTGTTTGAGTTGTGACAAGCTTCGTTAATACTTAAGTGGTCCCATATCAAAATGCTAAGTGGTGTAGAAGTAGCAAGTATGTCTAGAAAAAACCTTTTCTTTTTATGATGGGAAGAAAAAAGGTGACTAATAGTTGAGTCTCAACTCTCAACGAATGTCTTTTATTTCATAATACAACTCGTTATCACGGAATATTTTATTGAGTTTATTTTGTGTAAGGAAAATTAATAAAATTTGCAATTCTAACAGATTTGTATTTCATTCGAAAATGTTATTACTTGATTAGTTGTTAAATCCATATTAATTTATATAAAAATATTAAACTAGTTTCATGATTGGTTAAATCTAAAGTTATCCAATCTAGCTAATATTTCTAAGAACTATGATAGGTTGTTATTAATCCTTATTGTAATTTAAATTGTAAAAATTAGATATATCCAAGTTAGGAACTATATATATATTGATACATTCTTTAAAAGAAAATATGTTGATAATATAGAAAGTAAAACTCCTTTGAATTCTACTTTTGAAACTTCAATTCTCAAATAGCATTGTAAGAATCTTCAAGGACGAGTATTTATAATTTAATTTATTTGTCTATGTTGAAAGAGAAACCGTCAAGAAATTAGTTTGTACTTCAAACTTGATTATTTTAAGTACCTAAAATAGCATAGGCTATAATTTCAATTGAGATAATTTTTAGTTTTATTATTTTTTTTTTATGCCTATCTTATATCTTCATGATAATTGATTAAAGATAGATAAAAAAATGTCAAAAAAAAATCTTAATATTAACACATATTTGAATAAAAATCTAATGTCCTATTTTAAGTGTTTCACTTTATACTCCACAAATTCTTTCGTGATTTTCCCCCCTCTTCTTATAAAGAAACTAAAGTTTAAAATAAAATATATAAAAAATTGACACTTGGCATATTATAGTTGCGGGAGCATTAAATGGAACACTAGTGGGGTAGAGGACTTTTGTAATGCATATTTATTAAGTTTTATAAGCACTTATTAAGTCTCATAGGCTTTTTTGGATATACATTACTGTCAGTTTTTTTAAAACCTTCTCCTCTTCCTCTGCGTGTGTGTTAAAATATTTAGTATTCTAAAATAAAATAAAAAGTTTCATAAACACTTTTTGGTTATAAATCTATTGATTTATAAAATACTTATTTAGATGTTGAAAGTATAGCATGTAAAAAAAAATCACATTTTAATATTTTAATTCCCCCACCCCCCCAAATAGTATAAAATTCTAACCCCATCATTGTGCAAATAGGTATATTTATGTAATTTTTTTAGTTTGATTATTTTAGGCTTTATGTTTTAATTTGATTGTAATTTATTTTTTAATTGGAATAGCTTTGCCCTTATATTATTTACTTTTTTGAAAAATGTAATTTGAACTAAAACATAGGACAGTTTCTTTTCTTTTTTTTTTTTTAATTTCAATTATGTACAAGATAAAGTCTTGGGACACAACCTTTATGTCAGAATTTGTATGACAACTTTAATGCAATCGATCATGAGTGGTGGAGAAAAAATGATGGGTTCATATAAAAGTGACTTTCAATCGCTCACATTTAGAGTTGTCCAACAAAGACTCAAACCCAAGAAATTTGTCAAACCCAAAACCATTCGAATTGAAACTTGCTCGATCCAAGTAGTGTGGCAGTCAATGGTGGTTTTCACTATTTGAAATCCGATTGAGAACCCAACTGTTCTCTTTGTTTAACTCCTTGTCGTGAGCCATGTTCTTTGACTTTTGCTACTGATTTGATAAGATCTTCGCCAAATTTGGTAGAGATCTCCACAAAAACTGGTGAGATTGTGGTCTAATTTCACACGTTTTCCTAATGTCAAAGATGTGTTGAGAACCCATAATGCCAAAAACAAATTCGATTGGAAGACTTGCAAAGTTGTGGTGGTTGATTTCAATGAAATCACCTGTAGGCGAAGAGTTTGGAAGTTCAACACCTAGGTTGCATTTGACACTGGCTGAAAAAGACAGTTTTTATTTATTTATTTATTACTACTTAGCTTATTTTTGCTACTATTTATGAGTTTCATTGCATTTTTTGGTACTATTCATGAGTCTTATTATACTATTTCAACTAGTTTTTAGTTTTATTTACTATAATTTTAGCAAAAAATTTTCAGTTTCAGTTAAATAAATTATTTCTAAACAGACTCTTAGAGTTGTTGGATTAATTGAGTAGTAGGTTCCCCCCAAACCCGAGTCGACTTAACCCATGAACACCCGCAGTCACTCATGGTCGATCACGTTATAGTAAAAATAGAATGAGATGATACAAGCCTATAAGGTAAGTAATTTATACTATTATTTAAGGGGTTTTCCCTATTTAGATTCCTCATTTTTTAGTTTAAAGATGCCCCTACATCTCTATTTTTAAGTAGAGACAAAACTAAAGGACAATTCGGTAAAAATGCAACTCTAACTCCCACTAAAATATTGCCTAAAAAATATGACCATTCTCCTATTAATTTTTAAATTGATTTGTTCACTTTTAAATTAAATTTTCACAATAAAAATTATTTATATATATAAAATAAAAAAGAATTTTATTAATGTGTGTCCTAAGGGCACACAATAATATACAATTTTAAAAAAAAAATTTATCAAAAATTGAAAAAGTTGTAAAATTTTTTCAACTCTCAATAAAATTTTAAAAAAAACAAATAACTTAATGTGTGCACGTTAACTAAACTTTAAATAAAATACAAAATTTTTTTTCCAGGAAATAGGACCACTAACCCAAAAGAAAGAAAGAAAAAAAAAAAAAAAAAAAAAAAAACTCATCGCTTCGCGCGTGTGACTTATGCGTTTAGCACACAGCAAACTTTTGGATCAAAGAAATCGTGCGGAGTAGCTGAACATGGTGAAGTCACGTAATCTAAGTCCACCGTCACTCCTGACACACACATGGCACTGACACAGTGACACTCAGCCAATATATATATATATATAGAATCTGAAATATGCATTGCATGAGCATCACGTTTGCTGGCCCCACTCGATTGAAATTAATGAATAACCAAAAATGACCCTAATACAACTTGTTGACACATTGATAATAGCAAAAATATTATTGGAATTTACACAGTTTTGCACTTTGCAGAGATTTGAGATTTGAGAACAACACGTTTACGTTTGGTTTATCGGTTTCCTAAAGCCCTTGACAGCCTTAACTCTGAAAATTTTGAAGTGACCTCCGAACAGAAAATCCGTATGAGGATTGGTACATTTTGATACGACGGTAATACCGATCGAGAGGGTGTTTTAGTCATTACATTATAATTCCACGTGTCACAACCCCATTTACTTAATCCAGATCCCTCCCTGATATGGAAAGATTGGACTGAAGTCTAAAGGCTTTTTGAAATTGGATTGGAATTGGATCTTTTTATAAAAAGAAGTTTTGCCATGCGCAAATTTGGGCCGTTGATTAACCTTGAGAACTGTATTGTTCACAGAATCCAAAGTGAATCAAACGGCTGAGGTTGCATCAACTAGTCCTGTTGGAATTTTTAAAAAGGAATGTTTAATGCTGACATGGAGGGTTTGATTGGGCTTTATTTGTTTGTTAATAAAATGGGATTTTGTACTTAGATCATGTTTCAATAATGAATTTTGACCTGCTTGTCTGACAAGGAAAACTCGTCAATCCCTGATTGAGGGATTATTAGCTCATGAGTAAATGCAAAGGTACTACCTCATGAATATTATTTGGTCGGATCTCAATGAAAATTATCTAGTACATCCAATGTATATCCTACCCGTGTGTCTCGGTTACAGGGTTAACTAAAAAAAAGAAAGGGGGGGGGGGGGGGGGGGAACAATTTTTTTTAAATAACTATTTTGACTTTGGTTCTCATATTTTTATAAGTTTCAATTCAATTATTTGTACTAAGATCACCCACACTGATGGAGCAAAAAATTTGACTATTTAACACTTACAAAAATTACTTTACCTATTTTATCTCTTCACTTTACATTACTTTCAATATCAATAGATTTATATTTTTAGCTATTTGATTAAAATAATATAAAGAATTTGTACTAAGATCATCCACATTAGTGGAGCAAAAATTTGGTTATTTAACACTTACAAAAATTACTTTACCTATTTTATCTCTTCACTTTACATTACTTCCAATATCAATAGATTTATATTTTTAGCTATTTGATTAAAATAATATAAAGAAATCATGTAGCTAAATTTTTTTAGCTATGGCACCATTAAGAGCATTCCCATTGGAACTGCCAAATGGGATATGTAGGGATGATTTAGCATTAAAGCCCAAAACCACCCAACATTGGGACTTGCAAAATCTTACAATTGCAAAAAAAAATTGCAATTGTGCTACAATACCATCCTAAATGTAGGATGACACTGTAGCACTTTAGTAAAAATTATAATATATTTTAATTGATAAAGTGGAAGAGAGATGGGGGAGAAGAAAGAGAGAGAGAGTTGTATTGAAATATATTATATTATTTTAGTGGGTAATATATATTATTTTTAATGAGTAGAATAGGAAAATAAAAGTTTGGATGTTGGGTGATTTGTAAAATGATATGGTATAATTGATAAAGTAGCTTTTTGGGATGGTAAAATATGATAGAATGGCATTTTTCATTGTGAATGCTCTAATGTAACACAATATTTTGTAGTTTGAGGAGGCAAAATAGCATTAAAAAAAACATTATAGCAATATGCCTCCACCAATAATGATGCTCTATAAACCTATTATCATTTTGGACCATATTGTTATTCCATACATTGAAAAAACTAATGTGGAAAATGAAAGGCGAAACTACATTATTGATCCTTAAAGTTTCCTATTAAGCGGTATTAGTCCCTTAAGTTTTAAGTGAGTATTAGTGGTCCCTAAAGTTTAAAATATGAATACAGTTAGTCATTTTATTAACGGTGTTAGTCCCAGTACTTATGTGGCTAACAAAGCTATATGGTAAATTTTAAGTGGCATGGCATCAATTTTTTATTATTAAAATTTAAAACCCATAACCCGTTAGAAACAACCAACCCATTTTGTGACCCTTTTTCCAAATCAAATGTGAAATTGTTAGCTCTAATCCAGATTAATTTAGATATGAAATAATTTGCACAAAAAGAAAACAAAAAAGAGAAAGAATCACTGTAGATATTTTATTTCCTATAATCTCAAAACAGATACTATATAATATCTTAACACTTTGTAGATTGCTTGTTAGGAAAACATGTCACATAATATCAGGAATTATATTAAGGAAATTGAATATGAAAAAGTTAGCCACGTTTTTGCAATCATAATGGGTTTAGAAGAGCCTATATCCCTATATCACTATCACCTATGTGACGCTTGGCGATCATAGACAGTAAAATTGTGTATATGGATTTGTTGTCATAGAAGAGATTAGGACTATGTTGTTAATTTAGAATGACGACATTTAGGGTTAGGGAAGAGTTCTATGTTGATGTGTGTTAAGGCTTCAACAATGTTTTTTTGAGCCAGTGCACTGATGAATTTTGTGTATGAGAATACTTCTTCGAGCTCTAGAGATGATGCGAACGGCTACTGGTGATGCTACTATTTAGGAATTTCTCTCTCTTCAAATTAGGGCTAGCAATTTCACATTTAATTTAGGAATACCTTCTTCTTAACGGGTCACAAAATGGCTTGGTTGTTTCTAACGGGTCATGGGTTTTTAAGTACCAGTTTTTAATTTTTGACTTCTTTTTTAAAAGACCTAAATGAAAAAAAAATTGATGCCATATCACTCAAAATTTACCATATTATTGTTTTGTTAGCCACATAGGACTGAAACTAACGGTAGTTAAAGAAGGACAAATTGTGCTCATGTTTTAAACTTAAGGGACCAATAGTGCTTACTTGAAACTTGAGGGACTAATAGTTATTGATAGACAAACTTTAGGAACTAATGATGTAGTTTTCCCTAAATGAAATGCACAACCGACAAATTTAAAGATTATGTTCTAACAAAATAATAACAAATAAATTTTAATTGACATTAAATGCCACATTAACATTTGAATAAAAAAACCAAATAAAAAAAAAATCTTAAATTGGGTTTGCTATTTTAGGAGTCTGGAATTACTAATTTAGGTTTTATTTGTTAAAAAAATGTGAGAAAGATCCAAAAGAGATTGATTGTGTAGCTTGTTTGAGTGCGAAGAAAGTGAGAAAAAATAATTTGTAAATTGAGCTTTATTTCTCTTTTAATTCATATTTTTCCTATAAAATTGAAGAATAGATTTTTTTTTTTGTTTATTTTTTTTATTCAAATTCTATGTAAATATATTAAAATTTATTGTTATTTTATTAACCACATAGCCTTTAAATGTGTTAGTTATGAAATCTGTTGGCCATGTAAGTTTTTTCGGTAGAAACCAAAATGATTATAGGTTCAAAAACTCAAAAACCAAATTGAAAGTTAAAAAAAAGGAAAAAAAAAAAATAGCCCCCAAAATATAAGGAAACACTCTATAGAAAATAAAAGACTAATACGAAACTTTTGGGAAGGGGGGGGGGGGTTGGGGATGATTTCATGGGTGGCGTGGAATAAGTTATGTTGGAAGAAAGACGAAGGAAGCATGGGTTTTAGAGATTTTTTGAATTTCATATGCATGAGGAACATCTCACATGAAAGGGGTATTGGGTTTATTTATTCTATCTATGTATTCTATTGTCTTTTAAGTGTAAGACATGAGCTTTGATTTTATTTGCAATTGTCGTTTGAAATTGGTAGTTTTTTATATAAATTTTCTAAGTTTATTGATTTTGTTGTACATTAATTCTATGTGTTCCACCGAAAGAGGAGTTGAAATTAAGGATTTTGTGGGTGGGTCTTATATATTCTGAGGGAAAAACAAAACTTTACTACATGAGACCATGGCTGACCCAAGTGGCTGGCAAGGGCCAAGGATGACAAGCCATCCGTTGCTATCGGTCTAGAGTGGCTCTTCAAATGCAAATCTAAAGATTAAATCAGTCAGTATCTTTATTACCTTCAATTACTCACTTAATATTTCATGTGATGTAACCTGTTCTCTTGGTGGGAGTCCTAATCCTTTGGGACCGACGCCTTGAAATGTAAAGAGGCATGGACCTATCACATCCGTCAAAAGCAGCAGAAAGGGGGGGGGGGGGGGGGTCATATATTGGCTTCTCCCAGTTAAAAAAGGTATAAATACCTTCCTTAATTACACCTCTGAAGGTATGCAATCATAGAGACAATTCTAAGTTCTAAGATTCTAGCTACTACTTGATTGACTTAATTTTCAGAGTGTTTGCCACCAGTCTAACAGCGGTGCTTTGCTCTTCATGCATGTGCAGTAACCTGAAGTACCAATATTCTGTGAGAGAGCTTCCACTCATCATCCTATAATTTACAAATGAAATAATCCCCATACCCACAATTTCCCCACCATAATTTGCATGGTGCTTATATTTTGAAAATTTTATAAAAACGGCCCCTTAAAGAAAAAGAAAAAAAAAAAAACTCATTAGGAGTTAGATTTTTTTTTCTTTTTAAATTATTTTCTACATACAATTGTATTATGTGTATGTCATTTAACTATGGGCATTTTCACATTTACTTAGCCTACTTGCACTTTTTGTCCACAGTTTCCTTAATTAAAAAGGAAGCACTTTTTTCAGTACATATGTTAACTAATTAGTGTATTTGCATTAAGGTTTGTTTGAATGTTATACATCTATAAATCTATAAATAATATTAAAACCATATACCAAAGTATGTATATCCATCAACTTTCATGAGGCTCCACCATGACTCCCTAGCTATCATAATTTTCATCCTCTATGGGTGTGTGCGTGTGCCATGCATGCACAATTGTATATGCATATGTTTGCTTGTAAATTGTATTTCTGCATTTGCTTGTAAGGGTTAAGTAAAAAATTCAATATCTTTTTTTTTTTTTATAGAAAAAACTAAAGCAATTAGCATCATGGGAAATGTTATTGATCCAATAAATTGTATTGTAAATCTTAATATTATAATGTTTAATTAAATATTATCCTTTAATATTTATTATATAGAAAATTTAAAAAAAATTACTATAAATGCTTACTCAACTTCATTAACAAAAAATGTTCTCAAAAAAAAAAAAATTTTCATTTAAAAAATTGAAAGAGAATAACTTTTTTTTCTCTCTTCAAATATGCTTATACCTTTAAACTCATTTTATGAGACAATTTATTTTCTTGAAATTTCTATTCTTTTGAATATTTGACCATGGGAGATCTAGAATTTTTAAGGGGAAGTTCATAATTTTTGGGGGTTTCCAACACAAGAAATTATATTTTAAAATTTCAAAATTTTAGAGGCATTATATAGCTTGCTCACCCTTTCACCTGGTTTTGTCATTTGTGTCTCTCTTTCTCTAAGAGCAATTTTTCAAATAAATCCCAAAATATTTATTTGGGCCCACCACTTTTTATTTATTTATTTATTTGGTAAGCTATGTATTGTACAACATAATTTAGGGATATTGAATCTTAAGCTTTCTAAAACTTCAAATTTAAATTTACACTTATAAAAGTTTTTTAAATTCAAACCATGAACTTATTATGCGTGATGCTGTTGATAATAAATGTTCAAACAAAATGACGTGTGGTTTGAAGTAAAATAAGATTTATAATAATAGCCATGTATTGAAATAATCACCCTACGACATTTTGTTTAAGTGTTATCTATTAATTACGTCACCATAAATAAGTTTATGATTTGAATTGAAATTATTTATGAAAGTATGCAATTCAATTTTAAACTGAGAAGCTTGAGATTAATTTGATTGAAATCGTCCCAGAACCATAGGGTTTAAAATATGATTTCCTTTTACCCTTTTACTAAAAAAAGAAGAAGAAGGTGATTTCTTCTTTCTTGTTTTGGATACACTAATTCTAATTTTTTTTTCCAAACTCCTAAAAATGTTGATCTATGTATATATATATACATATCTATATATTTTACAAAAATTTGAGGGGTGTTTCATACGCAACCAGTAAACAACGGAAATGGAAATGAAATTATGAAAATCCATTTTATTTAGTTTACAACAATCACATCTACAAAATTTCATACTTGTGGTTGCCCAAAATCATGACCGTGAATATTATCTTGACTTGAATCATGATATATAGTTTAGCCCTGGTGGGATCTTTATACAAACAAGAAAATATTGTAGTCAGTTTGATAATGATCGAGTGACATTGTTTCTTCATCGCGAACCAATGTCGAATATTAATGATTAATTCCAGGATCTCATCATATTCTTCACATAAATCATACAAAGAAGAGAAAGTAGAAGAATGTGATCATCATGCTTGAATGATTTCATATGCGACTCTTGAACAATAAGACCCCACCATCAGACACAGAAGAAGATCTTGGAAATAATGGGTGACTGAAACTTTCTTCAACCTGACTCTCAGTTTAGGCCCTGACATATACTCATATTCTAGCTATCTGTGCTGCCTTCAGCCTTCTTAGTGGGAATTAATGGTCTTATTCCATTTCGAAAAAGATGAAGACTAATGTCTCCATATTGCTTGCAACTTGCAACTTGCAACTAAAATCTCACTGCCGTATATTTATGTTTGGGGCCAGATCAAAGAGGAATCTTACTATTCACTATCAATTTCCGAGTAATCATTCTTTTTATTTTTCCCTCCATTTTGCATATGTTTTTATATGAGTACTTATTGCATTATAATTTTTTTTGTGTAACTATATAATCAGTTTCAACTCAGGTTTCAAAGTAAAACATTAAATTTGAATTTGAGACTATAATTATTTGAACCCTAAATGAGTCTTCATTAATTGAAATATTTTGATATTCTTTTTTGGGTAAGAAAGTGTGTTTTGCTATCTAAAGCCTAAAACCACGTTTTTATGCGTAAAACCCTAATAGGCAAACAACTGTGGATTTTTTTTCTTCCTCTAAAATACAACATACTATTCACATAAAGATTTACCGTTTGCCCTCAAGGACCTCAAAGTGTTGCTCATGTAAGCTCTTTACTCTCTTTTTTTTGTTTTTGTTTTTTTCCCCTTTGTTTCTTTTATGAAGTCGAATGAGGTGATGAGATATAGGAAGAAAAATGAAAAGAAATGAAAGGCTAACAAAGAGAGGAGTTGGGAAGACATATATCAATCTCTAAAAGCGTAGATACGGAAGAGTTTGAGTCACTGATTTGAATGAGTGCTTCCTTTTTATAGTAGTTTCGTATTGGTGACTGCATAGCTTCAAACAAGTATAATGCTCATAGTGCAGACTGCAGAGTCTGCAGACAAAAGCACTAAAGGCACATGAAAGTGGTATATTAAGATTTACACATGCGCATCTCATATCGCATATTCAAGTTGCAGGCAATCGTTAAAGATCGATGTTGTCCTAGAAAGCTAGAACGAATAGCCTGTAAACTTTGAGATGGTTTCTGTTAGATTAGTTTATATTGATCTTATTCTTTGACACTTGTTTCAAAATCGTCTTATAATTTTAAAGATTTCATTTTAGCGTCTGAATTTTTTAAAATTGCTTCAATCGTGTATGAAAAAAAAAAATTAATGTAGCAAATGAAATTCATAAAACTCGTGTTCACTTAGATGACATGACGAGGCAAAGAAGTAAACGTGTGACTAATAGTTTAGGTTTCTTGGAGTGTAACAAATTATTGACATCCTTCTTTTGGTTTTGAAGATTTTTCTTTTTAATTTCTTTATTTTGATGTATTCAAATTTCTGACACATAAGCTCTATGTCAAGTAATGACATCAATTTCAGGATGATTGCTCTTATCATTAGGCTAAGACATTTATTGAGTTTTGGTATATAGGTGAGGTTTAAATTTCAGATCACTTATTCAACAACAAAAAATTTAACCATTGAGTTAACCGAAACCTATCATGGATTTTAATGTTTGACATTAGCATTTTCTTTTCATAAGTTGATGACAACAGTCTTTTTGAAACAATTTTAAGAGTTTAGAAACTGAAATTATATTTAAGAGGATAGAGATAATTTTAAAATAAGGGTTAAAGTTTGAGAACCGAATGTGAAATTTAACCAAAATTTAAAGTTTAGTGGAAAAAATAAGGCTTTGTTTATTTGACTGAAAACATTTTTTGGATTTGCACATGTTTAGGGTGACTAAAATTGTTAGTATATATACGTGGGAAAGTAGTAAAAACTATATCTTTTATGATATATTCATAAATACAACTAAACACTTAGAAATGTTATTTCAAAGCATTTTCAGAAACACAACCTAACACTTTAAAATATTTTAGTTTTTAGATGGACGAGAAATATTTTCCACCATCAAAACAAACGAGCCTAAAAGTCATTACAAATAAATGACAAGTCACTTCGTATCTATCTAGAATCTAGATAGTATCATATTTTGGTTGCCAAGATGAAGGTCGTCCAAAAGTGGCCCTTTCAAGTTCAGAGTGAATTGGACTGATAGGAAAAGCCACAAGAGGAAACAAAAGAAACCTAAGTATACCTAGTTTATTGACTGTTTGAGTCTACAACAGAATAGTGCAGAATTCTGCTGAATATATTAGAAAGAAACAATGAGTCGCGCCAAGTTCAAATTTCAAATGTGCTATTGAAAAATACTGTGTGCTTTGTCTGTCGTATTGCGCTCTTGCAAGTTGCAAGTTGCAAAAGAAATATCATGCTTTGAGATTCTTTTCATCATTTCCTACCTATAGTATAGCTACTACTCCCCACAATCTCGCTTGAAGGATCGCTCTCTCTCAAGCAGTCAAGCTAGAAAGATGTTAAAATATGGCAGACGATAATCGTAATTTTATTGGTAAAAATGCATGTGAAAGCATATGTTGCTGGCATGGCATGGCTTTCTTTTTCTTTCTTCCCATTCAATCAACGAAATGGGAAGCCTCGGAGTTATTCTTCAAACTCTTCACAAAATTCTTAAACTTATAGCCTAGTCTGAAAAAACGCGGTTATAGACATGTCGGTCTATTGCCCCAATGTATAGGCCATGCTTGAAAACGTGGTTATAGAAAATGCAACTATGGTATTGTTTGGATTGCGCTCAACGAGTTCACGTTTTGCGTTATTTTATTTTATTTTTTGTTGCACACGTTTCAGCTTTAAGGGACAAAGTTACTGTTCATGCACTGTTTACATTGTTCATGCACTGTTCACGCACATTTTCATTAAAAATGGGTTTTACGGCACTATTCACACATTTAAAAATTATTTTATTATAATGTTTTTAGTTTTCAGCTGTATCCAAATGGACCCTATATATCAAATAACCTATAGACGCGTTTTTAGGAGCTACAATCGCGTTTTAAAAACACAGCTATAGGTCACATTTTTAGTAGTACCTACAGTGAATAATTATAGAAAATTATCGACACCATCTATTTCCCTTAGGCTCTATTTGGTTAAGAATATGAAAAAAATGAGGGCATGAAAAATATATGGAGGATAGAAACATGAAAGAAAAAGAAAAGATTGTTGTTTTCCTTTTGTGTGTTTGGTGAAGGATCGAAAAAAAAAACATTTAATTTTCTTTTATTTGGTTGAGAGGAAAATGATGAAGAAAAAAAAATTGTGTTAATTACTATATATACACTACAATTATATAAGAAACTATTATTTATTATGTCTTAAGTATATAAAATTTTATTGCAATAATATTTGGTATTGATAAATGACTTATATTATTGATGCTCAAAAGTTATCATCCGCTAACAGTAGAATTAAAAAAATTTGTAAAAATTAGTAAGTGTGATGTGATATATTTGTAAACAGTGAATTCTTTTTTTTTTCCATGTCACCCACAAAATTGAGAGGGTATTTCATGAAATATCTTTCTCACAATAGACTTATATGTGTGGGGTCCACGCACTTATATTGTGAGAGAGATGTATCATAAGACCAAATCATAAGATAATTTTTTCCAAAAAACCAATGCATATATCTTGTAAGTAACAAATAAAAAGGTGTTAGTATTCCCAAAAATTCATTTATTCAAAGAAAACCATTGGGTTGACAAATATGAAGATGATACATGGCTTAGGGGGTGTTTTGGGCCATTTTTAGTACGCACTTTGTGATGTAGTTTAACCAAAATCATAATTACACCGCACCTCATTTTTACGATCACATGTGCAGTGCAGTGTAATGTATAGTTTAGCCAAAACCATAACTGTATTGTATCTCATTTTTGCAGTTACATGTGCGGTGTAGTATATAATAGGGGTGGCAAAATCTAACACGACCTGCGAATCCAATGCGACTAACCCACTTATAAAACAGGTCATGAGTTGATGCCAAACGGGTTCGGGTCATATTTGGGTTGACACGACTAATCTGTTTAATAAACGGGTGGGTTCTTGTTCAGCATGTGAACCCGTTTGACCCGTTTAGCTTATAAAGTTATTAGTTATTTAATAGGAGTGGCAAAATCTGACACGACCCGTGAATCCAACGCTACTACTCCGCTTATAAAACAGGTCATGAGTTGATGCTAAACGGGTTCGGGTCATATTCGAGTTGACACGGCTAACCCGTTTGATAAACGGGTGGGTTCGTGTTCAGCATGTGAACCCGTTTGACCCGTTTAGCTTATAAAATTATTAGTTATTTTGATATTATTACTTAATTTATGGTTGTTTTTATATGTTTATTATTATATTTATAGTTGCAATTGGATTTTAATTTTATATGCATGAGAATCGGTAAAGATTATATTGGTTAAGTATGACCTATTAATTAAATAGATTATAAAATGGATCATTTGTATTGACTTTTACATAACTTCTTAATTAAACAAGTTAAATGTGTCGGGTTGGGTTGACCTGTTTAATAAATAAGTCATGTTTTGGTTGAGGATTCTTGACACGTTTAGTAAACAGGTCGGGTTCGAGTCAACCCATAGAATACTCATGACTCGGCACGACATGAATCCGACCCGCAAACACGAATTGCCACCCCTAATATATAAGATGCAATTTGAAACCGATATATTTTTTAAATTTTGGGTTTTTTTCTACCCAAAATAATGTGTATTATAATATCAAACACAAATGATTAATAGTTTAATACCCTAGCAGCTAGCCGCTAGGGTTATTAAACTTTTTTTTTGAAAACTAGGATTATTAGACTATTAATAATATATTTAATATTAAAAAAATAAATATATTAATATATAAAGAAGGTGTAGTGCGGTGTGATTGTATGGTTTTCTTATTATAAAACCGTAAATTACATTGCATAATGTGGTGCGGTGTGGTGCAGTGCATTGTTATTTACGGTACAGTGCGGTTAAGCCATTTTGCGGGTGGTTTTGGTATAGTTTTTGAGGTTTGTAAGAATCTAGATTGACAAACATGGAAGTTCTATCACTCAACTTGAACTCTATTGATAGAGATGATCAGGAACCGGATCAATTGGGATGAAGGCTCCACCATAGAAATTAACCGAACTGACAAAGATGGCATTTTTGCCACCCAACTGGCCGACATAGATTGATGGAGACAATGACTTCGTTACCCAATTAATGTGAACTAGATTGAAAAAAATGAAAGGCACAAGTGACAAGCTTTATAGCAACTCAGACCATTGAAAGACTATGATGGAGCAAAAAAGAAATTGTGTTCCCTCTCCCTCTTTTCTTTCATCTTTTTTCTCCAATACGAGGAGATTAAATTTTATATATGCACCCAAATTGAAAATTCTACTCATCCATCCTCCCAATTTTCATCCGTAAGAAATAGATGAAAATCTGTGTCTCCCCATACCTTCCTTCTCTCCATTTTTCATCCTCTTTGATGAATATGAATATGATCTAGTACTGCTGCACACTCACAAAATATTACTCAACTTACAGAGTGGTGTTTATTACAAGAATAAAACACTCGCTATTTACAACTTGAATGTACTAATAGAAATAATGAGCCTTTACCTCCATTTCATAGCTTTTTGCCAGCGTAGTTATAGGTACTTATTTGTGGGAAATTAATGGAGTTGATAATGGTTTGATTAGGCCTACAGTGTCAGTAAAATGTAGATTCTACAAACATCAACTATACCAATGAAAAACTTTAGGAGCGCATTACACTAAGTCCTAAAATGGAGATTCACAAGGAAACATTCCTAAAATCAGGTCTAGTAATGTCCAAAACTCATTTTATCATATTAAATTTAACATCATCACCTATTATTCTTGAACTTAATATTTTTAGAGCTATGATAAACTCCTAATTTTTGATGTGTTGCTACCCCTTGAAAATTTTCGTTCATCAAAAGCGTAAACATAGAAAAACCAAATTTCAGCTAGACCAAGGTCAATTTCCCCGTCTCAATGAAAATTGGTTAAACTAGTAAGTGTTATTGCAAATAACAAGGTTTGATCAAATTTGACAAAAAAAATCTATCGATCTTATTGAAGCAAATATCAAACTGGTACTTAAATATTTCAATTTCCATTAAAAAGGGTGGTCATGAACAAAAATTAGACTAAGATACTATAAAAGTTAAAAAAAAAAAAAAAAACTTGTAGCTCGAGTTTTACTCGTGTCATGAAAAAAACTCATTATTTTATGTGAAATTTATATTATTTCATGTGAGAAAAATGAACGAAACTATTCTATATGATGTATGAAACGTTCAAGAATGAAAAATATTATTTTGGTTATTATTATTACTTTATATCATGTAAAATAAAATAACTAAATATATTTGGAGTTTTAATCATGTCGCAAAAAAACTCGTTATTTTATGATTGTTTTCATTATTTCATGTGAGCACAACACATGTAACTATTCTATATGACATATGAAAGATGTTCAAGAATGAAAATCAGACATTATTTTGGTTTTTATTATTATGTAACCTAGATGACTAAATTTTAAAATTTTAATCATCTTGCAAACAAATTATTATTATTTAATGAGATAATTTTCAGATTTTTCAGAAGAAAATTTTTTATTATATCTTAAACAAGTAAAATTAAAGATAAACAAAATTAGTTAGTTCACATAAAAACCCTAATCCAATATGTCACAAAATTCTTCACATTTAATGACAATTTATCTGCTTGTTTTGGGGCACAAGATTATCATTCAACGAGAAATTATTAATCTAACATGCTCTAATATATTTCTACATGAAGCGTGAATATATTAATGATCATGATACGAAAATGAAAATGAAAATTTCAAAATAAACTATATTAGAGCACTAGTATCGGTTGTGCTAAGCCAAATGCTATTTTAACATATCAAAAATTTGCTTTATCTATTTAACATCAAATTTTAACCTTAATTTTTTTTTATATCACATATTAAATTTCAATCTAAATCTAAAAAGAAAAACCCTATTAACTGTTACTTTTTTTCGTTTTGTTTGTTTCGGGAATAATTTTTTTAAGAAAATGAGTCATTTAAAATTTTTTTTTTCTATAAAACAATATTTTTATTTATTTATTTATATTTGTTAGCAACCTTTGTACGGGCGAGATTTGGATCCTGAACCCAAATACCAACAGGACTAGGGCCTACATAGCCCGCCACAATGAATTGGTAGAGAGTGGGCTTGAAGGTTGGGCTACGACGGAAGGTTCAATGCGCACAGTAGATCAACGATAACAAGAAAATAAAGGAAATTGGACTGTATACGAAGAAAATCGCTCCTCGGCAAAGTCTGAGGAGAATAGTTATTGAATATATTCATTTTCACTTGGTTACAATTTCTATTCTAAGTTGCTATAGTATCTTTTCCCACTATTTTTTCAGATCCCTTTCCTCTAGAGGGTCTCTCCCATTATATAGCCCCCTTCAGATGATCTTGGCCCTCCAGTTATTGGTCGCCCAGGCCATCACTTGAATGCTTGTCTCATCAGGCTCCTTACCAAACCCCTTGTGAGTTGTGTTAACTAAGGCAGTACTGTTTAGAGGTCTTCTCTACATAAATGCGGCCAGGAGGTTTAGTGAGAAGTATTAAATGTGGTGACAGCCACCATCCCTTTAGTTAGGACTGGCCCCTTCCCTTAAGCCCCTTCTCTTCAGTGTGACCTACTTTGGTAACGTGCCACTGAAATGGCCTTACCATCCGAGGACGTGACCTCCTTGGAGCTACAGTGGCCTCCTCGGTCTCAGATATGACATGTGGCATGGTCTCCTCATTGGATTTTTGTACCCCACAACCTAAAATGAGTTGAAAAACAATATTTTAAATTCCTTTATTTGGCTTGTAGTTTTTTCAAACTAAATTTAGTAGAAATTGATTTTTAAAAATAAGCTATATACTTTTTTTGTTAGCTGAAAATAGTTTTCCTTTAACTCATTTTTTCTGATGCTACCAAATACTAGAAAATAAGAAAATTATCTTTACACAATATTTTTTATTGAAATAAACAAAGCTTACATTAACATACTTCACAAAATTTAAGTCTATTATAAATTATAATAGACTTAAATTTATAATTCACAAAATCGAGAAAGATGGATCAAATAAGTTTGTAAGGGAGAAAAGATGTATCAAAATGCACGACTCTTTTTGACTCTTTTTTGAGAATAATGGTGATGAATAATATCCATCTCCTTGCTTCCTTGATGACTGAAAACTCCAAAAATCATCATGTTCTCCTCCTTAAGATGATGATACACATTCCCTTTTCATGATTCCCATGAAGTTGGTGTGTTTTAGCCAATGTTTGATGTCTTGATGATACTTACAATGTTTCAGTTTATTATGAAAGGTACCCAATTAGGGTAGGTTTTTATTCTTGAGTTTTTTTTTTTTTTATAAAAAAAAATTGAAAATGAAGGAACTTTTTGCACTAGGTTAAAAAAGTGTGCATTCTTGCATTTTTTCTTACCAAACGAAGTAATCTAACAAGCTTCCCCTTTTACTAGCGAAAAGTGGCGGTTTTTGGATGCCTTTGGTAAAGAGGTCAAAACTACATGATTTTGAAATCCGGACCGTTCATTGAACCGTAAAAGGGAGAGGTTCAAGGTTTTTGAGATTAAACTGAAGTTGAACTGGGGTCGAATCGTGATGATGTCATAATTAATTAAAGCCTAAATATATATATTAAATTTATAAAACTAGAAACATTGACTAATATATCTATATATTTGAGAGAAATTTAATGATTTTCAAGCATATATTTAATAATTAAATAAGAAAGTTAATAAAATAAAATAATAATCATGAAAACATTAAAATTTATGATTAATTTTTGAAGTAAAGTTGAATATCTTGGAAGGATTTTAATTATAATTTTTTTATTCCTTGTAAGAGATGGATAATTTAATTAAGTAGAATAAAATTGTGTTAAGTTGTTTTTTTTTTAAAAAGTTGCTAAGGGGTTGGACCGCATGGTTTTTTGCACCGGTTCGTGCGGTCCAACCCCGGTTTTAGGAGTTCACGAAATTAACAAAAAATACGGTTCTTTATGCTGGTTTTCATCTCGGTTCCTGGTTTTCACGATCCGATCTCCCAGTCCGGTCCGGGTTTGAAAATAGTGCAAAATTGTAATAGATTCCTCTATCCAAATAGAGAGTTCATACCATTTGATTGATTCTCTCTACACGTTGAGAAATTTTATAAGAGTTCTAAGAATAACTTGGGGACGTTCTATAAAAATTCGTAAATTTTCTCAGGTATCACACCAATTGATCAATAGTGTATATTTATAAAAAAAAAAAAAAAAACCAAAAGTTAGATCGTACATATGATATCTATGTTTTGTGGCTCAATAAATTTAAAATACTACCACATTAAAACTCTATTATAAAAAAATTGAATAAATTATTTTTAATAACCTGTAATTTAATCCTATTATTTTATTTTCTCTAGTTATTATTAACTTATTATTGCTCTTTTGATGGATTTTTTTTTAGAGGAGTCTTTCGATGATTTAAGTAAAATATTTTTGGCCTAATCATCTAGGTAGGTTTAAGTTTCACTTTCTTCTAAAAAAAAAAGAAAAAAAAAAGAAAAAAGAAAAAAAAAGTTTCGGTTCTCTTTAGTTAGGTTCTATAGTCCCGTAGGCTCAAATACAATAGGGGGCAATGTGGCCCACTGGGCTTCCATAAGATCTCACTGGAAACTCCAATTGTACTACAAATTAATATCTACTTCATACAGCGCCGAATTTTGTACTAACAAACAAACATATTGAAATGAAGGGGAAATGGTTTCTATTTCCAAATTTCAGTATACAAATCACTGGTGTATCTAATCATTTGCAAGTTCTAAGTGGCGAAAAAAACCTCCCCAAAAAACCCAATAGTGCAACATATATAGTAACAAAAGTCATTGAATGCCAAATCCAAGATTTTTTTTTAATTTCAATTTTTTATATAAAAGATTAGCCAAATCCAAGATTGGAACATATTAACAAAAGTCATGGAATGCTGAATATTTTTTAGTTATCATTATTTTATTTTATTTTTTTGGTTGATAATTCGATAGTTAAGATATGGGATATTTTCGTTACAAAAACTAAGAGTTGTCAACTAATTGACCTACACTCTTAGCTAATTATCATTTATTAATATAAATGAATTTTTCTTCTTGGGTCAGGATCCATGAATTGTTGGGTGGCTTCATGTGTAGGCGAAATATCATCGTGGGCCTGCTACCCCAAATCAGAAAATTGCAAAGGCTAGGAATAACCTTGGCAAGCCCATAGAAACAAAAATTCGTATACAGGCTCTATTTGTGAGTGTTGCGTACACATGTTGTTGTGTAGTAAGGTTTGGCCCACTCTTCTTCATCTGGAAACTCCAATTTCGTACTGCATGTACTGCTTTTCTTTGCTGAAAAATGTACTACATGTACTACTTTTCTTCCAAAAATCACGCATGTAGTTACTAAGTACTAACTAGTCGACGGCTACCAAAAAACCAAAAAAAAAAAAATCAAGAAAAATAGACAAAGAAACTGTTTTTAATTTGGAAATTAATGATAATATAATACTACAAAAGAATGTGAAAAACCTTTAGTTACAATCTATCATCATTCATGCACTTGATCAAGAGGAGATCAATAATATTATTGGTTACATTTGATTATATGTATGAAGAAGGGTGTTAAACTTATAAAATTTCCACAACAAATCATAATTCATAAGTATGGTTAGTTGTAAAGTTTGTTTACATAGAGAAGCAGTTGCTACTAGTTTTAATTTTAACTACCAGTTTAACTACTTCTCTGGCCTTCTTAGAATAACCAACCGTCTCCCATCTCCTATGAGCTGATGGTCTAGGAAGGTTTTCTGGTACAATGGTCTCCAATGAATTCAGTCGCCAAGCCTGGCATGTTCTTTTGTCACTCCATTTTGCAACCTGCTCACTTGATGATTTCAAGACCATGGACGACATGGACATGTCTTCAGCAATTGCACGACTTTCGCCGCCTATGACTAAATTGCTCGTTTCTAATCCAATTATCATGCAAGCCATGCCTAGGACACATCGGTTTCTCCATGATCCTTCATTCTTCGAATTCCTATATACAGAAGAATCGATTGGTTAAAAATTAATGTTAAATACCCTTTTGAGCATAGCTTGCATGTGCTGAAATATGCATAAATAAAATGTGATAAGAGTAAAAAAAAGTTGGGTTTGTTTGACATACCATGTAATTACTTGAGGTGTCTTTGGAGAAAGAGAAGAGTTTGAACCAGTTGATGGGGTTGGAGGGGGGATATTGAAGCAGCAACTAGTTGCGAGGGCCATCTCTCTTGCTCTCTCTTCTTTAGACGTTAATGCAAATTATGATGAAATTCCTGTACAGTACTATTATATATAGAGGGTTTGAGGGACTCTGTTTTGTCGGTTAAAAAAAAAAACTCCAAAAAGATCGAGAGGGGTTGAATTAGTAGTTGGTCAGACCACGGTAGCTGACAAAGACCACAAGGTCGGCACTTTGTGTTTGGACACGTGGGTTGGACCCTCCTCAATCAGAGGAAAGGGGCTCGCTTGCTTGCTTAATTCCTTGCTTGCCGTCTTTTACCTACTTTTCAATTGGGACGCGTGTTGGGCAGAGTTTCCTGTTGATGATTGAGAGAGAGAGACAAGGAGAGTCTTATGAATTCTCATATCACATGATGCATGCAGTTGCACCAACCCATCTGCCTGAGGCTTGCAAGTTTGAATTTCCTTTGCGTCTTTAATTTAAGCATCGTCCTGTTTTTCCAGTTTGCTTATGAACATTTTATGTAAGGGTTTAATTGGACTCTGATTGCCATAATTACTGAACTAATTAATGTACTTAAAGAAATGTTGATTTTTATACTGAATGTGACTGATATACCCAGACATATATTGTAGTAAAATGTTAACTAAGCCATTTTATAAAAATGTGTAGACAATTCGTTCTTTCTAATACTTAAGAGAGAGAGAGAGAGAGAGAGAGAGAGAGAGAGAAGCCTCATTTAACCATGTCGTTATCTGCTTACATGCTTATGGCCTCCCATATAAAAAAAAAACTAACGAGTGCTGGCGTTTTCTCCATTTCTATCAAATGGTATCAAAACTTAGTAACTTCACATGGTTTGAATGTAGCCCTTGATGAGAATATTAAGTTTCAAATGGGGTATGATAAGGATAATTTTGTAATTAACCCGTGATGAAACAAAAAGCGACAGACATAACAAGGTTGTCGGCACTACTCATGACAGTAGACAGCAGTGTAAGGTCTACAGCTTTACCCCGAAGCTGACGACTGCACTTTGGACGACGAAATGAAAAGCTGACGGGGATAAGCTGAAGGGGATATATGAATCTCCGACGAGTCTGACGTGGCCTTGCTTGATCTTTACGCATATGTGTATAAAGAAACATCTTGTGCTTCACGTTTACCCCTAATTAAGAAGACTCCTATAAAGAAAGGAATTCCGGAAGATATGCGGATTAAAGAGTTTCTCTCCTATAAGGAAAGAACTTCTGAACCAAGGCATGAATTTCGACCCTACACTACTGTAAAAACCCCAAAACCTTCACAAACCAAGGTACGCATAATTTTCCCTAGCTCTAGCACTCTAGAGTTATAGAACAAGAGATTTCTCTAACTTGACTATCGGAGGGTTTTTGGCCGGTACCACACCAGTACTCTTCGTAGGTTCTTTTTATTCCTTTCGTGTTGTGCAGGTCTTATTTGGAGTACGTAACCACCGTGTGACTTACTGACGATTTCTGGTATCATCAGGGTAGATTGTTATGCCATGCATTATTTGAATTGGATTGGATAAGTGTGTGTTGTGTAGGTGATGTAGTCTAATTTTGTAACGAAAATTGCAGTGTAGCTAAGGTTGTCGTTCCACCGAGAAAAGGAAAACAAGAACACGTCAAAAGCTCTAATAATATATAGAAAAATATAATTGAAACTTAGGAAAAATAAAGTTTGGTAAAATTTAATAATTAAAATCACTAAGGTGTTAAGGTTTGTCCACCAATACTGTTAAGCATCCACTACCAATCCAATTTAGTACACAATTAGGTAAGTAAACACAAACTATTCGATTAGAAGATTTAGAATTAAGCTTTATTGATAAACTCTCTTATGTTGATTATTCATCAATTGTTCCAATAATTTAGCTTAGAAAATAATAACTTTGCTAGAAAAACTCAAGAACACTGCATACCCTAGAGGCAATACTATGGCAAAAGTAATTTATGATAAGATTACCATGGTTTACTAGAGAAATTATAAAACCCTATTCTAACGATAAGAAGATTCAAGAATAGACTTATGAAAGAATTAGAAATCAAATATCAGTCTAATAAAACAATTATAAATTAAAAGAGAACAATTTATTTTAATAATCAAAACATGAAAAACATGTTTGGGTTGAATAGTGGACAACTTACAACGTTGGGAATTCACCCCTAACCCCATCTTAGGTTCTTAAGCTTCCATGGAAAATAATAACTCTTAAAAATTGATGAAAAATAGGTTTTTCATCAACCAAAAACGTGGCTGACCTTGTAGCACTTTAATATTTATAACATTCCCTTTCAAAAAAAAATTTATAACATTCAAAATCCTAAAACACGTGCTACCCAAAAAAGAAAATATAAAGGTTATGTTTGGTAACAGTTTTTGTTTTCTATTTTCCAAAACTTGTTTTGGGAATATAAAGAAAAAATAATTTTCTTGTATTTTTGAAATAAAAAACATGTTTGGTTAGTTGAAATTAAAAAGATAGTTTTTTGAAGAAAAAAAATAGAAAATACTAAAATATGTTGTTATTAGGATTTGAACTTTAATGTTAACTCATTAAATGAGACATATTTATTAAATTAAATGCATGTTTTCATTAACTTTTGAAAATTAGAAACTGAAAACAGCCTTTTGCATGTTTTCAGTTTTCTTCAAAAATTGAGTTTTGAAAATAGTTTTTTTTTTGCCCCTGAGTTGCCAAACAAGTTTTTTAGTCTCAAAAATAGAAAATGGTTTTTGAAAATATAAAATAAGGGGAAAAACCAGTTACCAAATATACCCAAAATGTCAATTCTTGTTTTTCAATAGTAGGTCAACTTCTAGGTTAGTTTTGGCCTTTAATACTGCAGATTATGAAGTTTTGGTAAACTAAAAATTTTAGATCTTTAAGGGTCCGTTTGGATAGAACTTACTTTGCTGAAACTGAAAACTAAAAACTGAAAATACTGTAGCAAAATAATTTGTATCCGTTTTTAGGGCCATAATTTTAGATCTTCAAGTAAATCCAATATTAGAGTAAAAAGATATAGCCAAAATACCAAAACTAGTCAGAATATTTTCATGCCAGAATTTTTTCCATTTTTGGCTCAAATGGATTCTCTTGGCTTCATGTTTGCATGCTTTGTTCATTAGTTTAAATCTCTTACAAGAGAAAAATACACGTAATAAATATATTTTAGAGAAACTTGCAAACTCTTATATTTATGTGTAAGTGTGTGAATAAGCACAAAATAGATGTGATAATGCCTATCAAAATTAAGATAATATTGTACTTTTAAGTTATTATCAGTAGGCATATACTGAGCCCCACATCATATATTTATTAGGTTAAACTAGACTATTTAAGTGGTTACAAGAAGTTTCAATTGCAACTCGATAAGTTTTTTTTTTTTTTTTGAGGTGTAGTCCATGTGTGGTTAGTGTTTTCTCAGGTTCTAATAAATGGTATCAAAACCAACCTAGTGATGCCAGGTGGTTTGAGGGCAATGCAACATAATGTTTGCAACTTTTTGTGTGTGTGTGTGTGTGTGTGTGTGTGGAGAATCACATAATGTTTGCAATTTAATTACTCTTTTTGAGATGTAGTACATATGTGATTAGCGTTTTTTCGAATCGTGGCAACATACTAGCCTAACTAACTAACTGCTACTAATAGAATTGAAAACCAACTCTTACATGTGAGTACACAACAATAACTAACACTCTCACGTGCAATCACTTACATAATTAAATCAACTACTAAACTACAGGTCGTATCTATAGTACAAGAGTTATCTAATGTCGTTTATGCAGTGCTTATGTAGTGCTTGTTGGTTCTGATCAAGCTCCACTGCTCTTACACCTTCTGCTCTTGCTTCTTCCTTGTGTTCAACACTTTCTACACTCTGATACTCCCCCTTAAGAGCAGCTGGTGTGTGTATATTTATCATTCCCATCTTGCCAACAAGATTAGAAAATTGATTGTAACCCAATGCTTTGGTAAGCATGTCTACTAATTAACAATGAGTCCTCACATGATTTAGCTTGATAACCCTTTCCAAAACCTTGTCCCTGACCACATGACAATCTATTTCAATATGCTTTGTCCTCTTATGGAAAACAGGATCGGAACCAATGTGCAATGCTGCTTGACTATCACAAAACAACAATACCTATGTATCATGTTTAACTCCAATGTCTTTGAGGAAGTATAAAATCCATACAATTTCACATGTTGCAATTGCCAAGGCCCTATACTCAGCTTCTGCTGAAGATCTTGAAGTCGTTGACTGCTTCTTTGACTTCCAAGACACCAAGGAATCTCCAATGAAGATACTATAACCTGTCACAAACTTCCTTGTGTCAGAACATGAAGCCCAATCAGCATCTGCAAACCCCTTCAAGTGTAAATATGTCTTAGAAGAGAACATAAGACCCTTTCTTGGTTCATTTTTCAAGTATTGTAAGATTCTATAGGCTGTATCCAGATGTGGCTTTCTTGGTCTAGACATGTATTGGCTAAGTTTATGGACAACAAAAGTGATGTCTGGCCTTGTAATTGTCAAATACAATAACCTGCCTATTAATCTTCTGTAGTTGTTGGGATCTTTAAGCTCTTCTCCCTCCAATTTACTTAATTTGAGACTTTGTTCCATAAGTGTCTTAGCTGGCTTACATCTTAGCATACTAGCATTATTAAGTATATCAAGAGTGTACTTTCTCTGACAAAGAGCAATTCCTTTGTCTGATCTAGCAACCTCCAGCAAAAGAAAGTACGTCAAGTCACCTAAGTCCTTGAGCTTGAACTTGTCATCTAGCATAACCTTGAATCTGTCTATCTCAGTCTTATCATTACAAGCTATTGAGACATCATCCATATACACCAAAAGAATCATGAAAGCATCACCTTGCCTTCTAGTAAACAGAGAATAATTAGCTTTGGACTGAATGAAGCCAAGCTGAAGCAAAGTTCCAGAAAACTTGGCAAACCATTGCCTAGAAGCTTGTTTAAGACCATATAAAGACTTATTTAGCTTACAAACTACCTCCCCTTGGCTATGAAACCCTTGTGGAAGAGCCATATAAACCTTCTCATCCAAATCACCATGAAGAAATGCATTATTCACATTCGATTGACTAAGAAACTAGCCCTGAATTGTAGCCACAACAAGGAGTACTTTAACAGAAACTGTTTTGGTCACAAGGGAAAAAGTTTCAAAGTAATACACAGCCTCTTTCTGTGTAAATCCTTTAGCAACTAACCTTGCCTTGTATCTCTCAATTGAACCATCAACCTTATACTTAATTTTATACACCCACTTACTCCCTATAGGCTTCTTATCAGCAGGCAAGGGGGTCAAGGTCCATGTATGATTGGCCTCAAGGGCAATTATCTTAGCAGCCATGGCCTCTTGCCATTTGGGATCAGAAGCAGCTTGGTAATAATAAGTAGGCTCAACAAGGGAAGAAATGGAACAACAGAAAGGCTTGTAAGAAGGAGAGAGGTGGTGATAAGAAACATGGGAAGAAAGAGGATGAGAAGTACCTGTTTGAGAAGGAGAGGCAGCAAGAATAGAAGATACCTGGTTGCAGTGATAAGCCTGTAAGTAGGAAGGTTGTTTGACAGTTCTAGAAGACCTTCTAGGAGGGATAGGATCAATAATGGGATCAGGGGGTTCTGCTGGAACCTCATCAAGAGAATGATGAATATGGATGATTGAATCATGAGGTATAGTAGAAGTAGTTTTAGACTGAATTATAGGATCAAAAAGAGGATTAATAGCAGGAACACAAGGCAAAGGTAATGAAGTAGGTTGCTGAATAGAACCACAAGAACTTAAAACAAATGGGAAAACATTTTCATGAAAGATGACATCCCTAGAAACAAAAACTGTATGAGATTCAATGTCAAAAACCTTATACCCTTTAACATTGAAAGGAAAGCCAAGAAAAACACACTTCTTTGCCCTTGGAGAGAATTTGGGTCTGTTATGAGAAATAGTGGAGGCAAAACACAAGCAACCAAAAACTTTAAGATGAGAATAATTTGGAAACTTGTGAAAAAGGATTTCAAAAGGTGTTTTATCATGCAATAAAGGGGAAGGAAGTCTGTTAATGAGATAGGTAGCATGTAAAACACAGTCACCCCAAAACTTAATAGGAAGTTGACATTGAATTTGCAAAGCTCTAGCTCTGCAAAGAAGGTTCTGATGTCTCCTCTCCACAACAGAATTTTGTTATGGAGTGTAAACACAACTATGTTGATGGATGATTCCATGAGAATTGAAAAAATCAAACATGTCAAACACTTTAGCATTATCAGTTTTAATAGCTTTGATTTTAAGACCAAATTGTGTATGAACCATAGTATAGAAAGAAGAGAATAATTGCTTAACTTTAGACTTCATAAAAAATAACCATGTTGCTCTTGTAGCATCATCCACAACAGTTAAAAAATACTTGAAGCCATCTAAAGTAGGAGTTGAATATGGTCCCCATACATCCATATGAACCAAATCAAAAGCACAAGAACTGATTTTATTATGAAAAGGAAAAGGTAATCTCTTAAGTTTTGCCATATGACAGATTTGACAATCTTTATTACATGAAGGTTTCAATGAAGGAATTACATGACACAAAGTATTGAGTTTAACATCAGATGGGTGGCCTAATCTGGCATGCCAAATGGAAGAAGATTGAGAAGGTATAGGAGTAGAAGTTACTGCAGTGAAATGACCAAAAACATCATTGATGTTGTAAGCAGCTAAGAAGGAAGCAAGGGAATAACTGGAGGATTGTTGAAGGTTGTCTATGTAACTCCCCAAAATCATAAGCAATAAAAGTCTATTTAATCTAAAAAATCTATAAAAATATTAAATAAAAGAGACGAGTAACCTAAAATCTCATCACAAATGTCAGAGCTCTAATCCACCAAAAATAAAACATCTTCAAAATAATTCTCCAGTACAATGTTTAATACCATAAAAATAATAATAAAATCTTCAGTCCTACAAAATAATTCGTAACTGTTGTCTTCTAAGGATCTCTACTCCAATAACCCCTCTAATGTATCTGTAAGGGAAAATAAAAGGAGGGGGGGTGAGATAACTCAATGAGTGGAATTCACTAACATTGGGGTGTGGGAACAAACCTTTCAAATAAATAATTCTTACAACAAATTCATAACTTGTACATCATCAATATTTTATCATCAAATATTTCATATAAAAGAAAATATGTTTTTATTATGAGCCATCATAATACATATATCAATATCATCATATAAACAATTTCCTAGGCTTTTCTCGTGGTCAACGTTTACGCTACGTTAATAGGGTTGTGCTGTCCCCTTTTTGGGTCTAGAATCTCCTTTTCATCCCTTTTCTTAAGGATGACTCATTTCGAATCTAAAGGTGCACTTTCTTGCTAAAGAGCTTCTTTTTTGGATCCTTAATAGTATACTCCCTTGCGAAGGAGCTATAAAATGTGCACTGTCTACTTTTTTAGGATTGTTCCTTGCTAAGGACTAATTACAGTATGATGGTCCATTGCTAAAGACTAAATACAATACTGAACTTTTAATCACGACTTGCCACAGGTTTTCTAAACATATTCAATATGCTCACAAAAATAATTCATTCATAATTCTCAAACATATAAAGATATATTCACATATACAGGTTTAAATAAATTTAGGTTGTCCCATAAGTATTTCATAAAATGAATAGTCGATGTGTACATCAGACATTTATAAAATATCAATTTATATACAGAATATCAATATATTTCTTTGATATAAAATAGTTTAATAGTCAACACCGTTTTGGGAAAACCCCCAAAATTAGTAAACACCACTTACCTCTTAGTTGCAAAAATAAAGGAAATCAACCAATCCCGTTACTAGGTCCATCACCAAGAATCTCAAAACTTAGAAACATAAGGAACACGCCTATTAATAACAAGACCTATCGCAAATTTTATCATCACATTTGTCTCCAAAATCGAATAGGATCCCCTAAAACAAATCAAATGCACTAAAGCCTAGCTTGCCCAACCTAAGACAAGTACCCAATTCCAACGAGAACCAAACAAGCATACAAACCCATAGTGCCACAACACAAAACCAAAGCATTTTAATTCTCCACAGCAAGCAATGTGCACATATAAACATAACATAAAACACATCAATTCATAATAGGGGTAGCATATCTTATGGGTTTCCCTTTAGAGCACTAAATGATTAAACCAAACCATTATTAGACTTAACTAAGTAAAAAACATGTCGAAGAAAGCACATGAATTTACAAACCAATCCATTCAACAAAGATTTGAGGTAAATTCCGTAAAGTCTCAGCCACTTTTAGACACCTTCCAACAGGTTAGCCTTTTTTATAAAATTCGTTTGGTCCATTTAGGGTTATCCAAAAAGCTTAAAATAAAACAGGGAGAAGCCTTTATACGTCTAGTATCTACCACCAAAAATTCAGCTTAAAATGATTTTTTTATAATTTATTAAAAATCACATAATTCAGCTTACTCAAATTTGTCAGGGACAGATTTATAGCTCCAAAAGAAAAATCATTATAATTATTATACTAGCCCAAATGCTTTGAGACTTGAATCAGGTAAAAGATATGTGTATTAGCTTTCATTATAGCCATCTTAGGCTTCCAGATTCAATCTATGGTAGTTATTATGAACTTTTAACTACAATGTGTGTAGAGTTTCTACAGAGAACAAATTGAGTATTAAGTATGGTCAGATGGTATTTTTGAACACCAAACTTCATATCCCCTTTCGAGAAATATCATATGTTCTTCCTCAACAAACCATTTTATCATTGGTACTATACATAAACACCAGAATTTTAAGAAATTAACACAAGAAGCGACCATAAACAAAGTTGATCAAAACTCATACAAAATCATAAATCGTACAAAACTAAAAGAAACATCTCATATAAAACCCATATCTAAAACTTGCATTACCCACTTTTTAAACTCCCTCAAGAAGAAATCTCCATATCAAAATATTATCCCCACCCAAGAGATTGACTCTGCTCAAGCTTTAGACCATAACCAAAACAATAAGGAAGTGGATCTAAGAAAATTTCACCTTTGCACCACTGTTTTAGCAACTCAAGGAGAACACTTGCTGCCTCCATTAAAGTGGAACAGTGTTGGTGTGGTTTAGGTTGCTTTAAGTGGTGATAATGGGTGGTTGTGAGTAGAGGAAGCTTGCAATGGGTCGGCCATGTGGTAGAGAAAACGAGAAGAGAAGAAGCTAGAGCAACACAAGAAGAGGGAGAGAAACGTGTGGATCCAAGGAGGGGGCTGTGCTGAGTGTGGACCATTAACAACAAATATCTTGAGGAGACATTTACCACTCTACCCTTAGGTTTCTTCACTTCCTTAATTTTCACCAAGTTCATTACCACAAATCACATAAATGCCATTATAGGCTTTAGACATTCAAAAGACCTCAGCAAAAGTAATTAACCACCTTAAAGAAAAATAAAATTCATTTGAGATATTATTCACATCTAAAATTTGCTTAAGAAAAAGGCTTGGGGTGTTATAGTCTAACTGCAACAGATACAATCCATCAAGTGCCTTGCCTACCTCAATCGTTTTCCATGAAGTAAGGTTTTGGACAAAACAATAAGCAAATAGAAAAACACAACAATATGGCTGAGATTGAGTCAAAGAACTAACAGACAAAAGATTAAAGGAAAAAGAAGGAACACAAAAGACATTCTTAAGAATAAAAGAAGAAGAAAGAACAACAGTCCAAATGTGAGTTACTTGAGCTGATTCCCCATTAGACAATTGAATCAAGGACTGTCTAATAGTTGTGATTGAGATTAACAAATCAACAGAACATACAAGGTGATTAGTGGCACTAGTATCCAACACCCAAGTATTACTACCATAAGCCTTCCTATTGACCACTTGTGCAGCAAAAACACAATAGGAAAAGTCTGTACCTACCATTGCCACATTGGCAGAGTTGGAAGAAGAGGTTGCATTGTCCATTGGGCTATCTGATGCATGGGGTGTTGCTGCAAGGGAACAATTGGATGCACCAAACAAAGCTAAAAGCTGCTGACACTGCTTAGAGGTGAAGGTAGAAGATTGATGCATTGGAGACACAAATTCTAAACTTGAGCTTGAAGAGACTTGGTGTGCCATAGAAGGTCTATTCTTGGACTTAAAACCTGGAGGAAACCCATGTAACTTGTAGCACTTGTCCACAGTATGACCAGTCTTACCACAATGAGTACAAATGGATCTATCCTTACCCTTCCCACCAGAATTAACAAGATTGGAACCATGAGTGACATGATCAGTGGACACTCTAGCAACTAAAATAGTAGAATCAACCTTAACAACAGATGCATTTGGGATTGATCTTTGGGTCTCTTCTTGAATTAGCAAAGAATAAACCTTACTAAGCGGTGGAATAGGATCCATGAGCAACACCTTGAGTCCTAACTTGGGAAAAGAATCATTCACTCCCATTAAGAACTTCATCACAGATTCTCTAACTTGCAGATCATTAAGCCTTTTGTTGATATTGCACACACACTTTCCACAAGTACAAGAAGAAAATGGACTAAGGTTTTGCAATTAATCCCAAAAGACTTTCAACTGAGTAAAGAAATCTGTAATGTTCATCTCACCTTGATGTAATTCTGCACTTTCCTTTTGAAGATTGAATACCCTTGGTCCATTGGTTTGGGAAAAATGATTCTTCAAGTCATTCTAGATCTCTAGAGCAGTATCTTCATAGATGATGCTTGCTTGAAGTTTTGGAGAGACTGAATTGGTCAACCAGGTTCCAACCATGTTGTCACACCTTATCCATGCTTGCACAGACGAGGGAGTAGAAATCAATGGTGATGAGAGAGTCAAAGTCCCATTAATGAATCCCAATTTGTTCTTGGTGAGCAAAGCCTTCCTCACAGCTCGAGCCCAAGCTGAGTAGTTCTCTCCACCAATTAAAGGCTGTGTAACAAGTACTAAACTTGGACTCTCAGCATGATGCAAGAACAGGGGATCATCCATTTGTGAATCTTGCGAAGAAGAAGATGGATTTTCAGGTATAGAACCATTAGCAGAACCAGTTGTAGTTGTGGCTGTAGTAGTGGAAGCCATTGTTGACAAAAGAAGAAAAATATTCTAAAAAAAAGAGTGTTTTCTCAAGAAAATTGAATAAGAAATTGAAGGAAATGTAAAACCCTAGAAAGATTTGGGAATTTGCTCTGAAACCATATCAAGAAAAGAAAGAAGAAATTATATATTTCATTAATTAACAAAGCAAGAATACAATGCCTTATATACAACATAGAGCAAATATAGCCTAACTAACTAACTGCAACTAACAGAACTGAAAACCAACTCTTACACTTGAGTACACAACAATAACTAACACTCCCAAGTGCAATTACTTACAAAATTAAATCAACTACTAAACTACAGGTCGTATCTAGAGTTTATCCAATGTCGTTTACGCAGTGCTTATGCAATGCTTGTTGGTTCTGATCAAACTCCACCGCTCTTACACCTTTTGCTCTTGCTTCTTCCTTGTGTTCAACACTTTCTACACTCTGATAGGACCCGAGGTTTGTAGTTATGAAATTAGTTTGGTCCAAAGAAATCAATGGATCAACAACCTTTCGCCTTGCTAAAAAAAGAAAGGAATCAAAGACTCAAGTTTTATCCCAAACTGCTTGAGCTACACTAATAATGTATAATCTTACTTTTTTTGATAAAAAATAATGTATAATCTTACTATTATTACAGCATAAACTAGATTTCATCTTTCCAATTACCAATAAATATTTGTCATAAAATTGAAGCCAAACTCAGATATTTCTTCTAGGGATACAACCCCCCAAATAACCATCTCTACGTCAGGCCACATGAATCTCTTTGTAAGCCAAAAATTGTTAGAGGTCTTGGCTTTAGATTTTAGAAGTCTTCAATCAAAAGTGGGTTGGATTGGGTTGCACCCAATAATGCTAACAAAACTTGTGTCAAAATTCCCAAATCCAAATACTTCGAGGCAACTTTTTTCTAACATGAACCTAGGGAAAAAAGTAAAGATAAAAAAAAATCATCTATTTGGAATGGCATATGCAAATCCATCCCATTGATAAACAAGGATCTTTGTTATCGGTCTTTGTTATCTTATAGAGTTATTGGTATATTGATGCAAACATTTGGCATATATGACTCTTGAATCCTACACCTATAAAATTTAAAAAAATCGTTCATTTTCCAGTACTTTTCATCCTGCAAAATGATGGCTACTAGAGATTGAATGGGCAACTTCTACTTCTAATAGGCCATGAACTAGATCAGAATTGTTCTTAACAAGTACCTAAGAAGTGATCTCATTTTTTTCATCAGGTTTGGGTAAAAACCAAATGTCTTGAGCGACAGATCTGGCAGAACAACTTAAAAGGTAAAGAAGTATCGTTAATTTCTTTATGCTTGTTCCAAGTTTGAAGTACCATTTGTACAAATAAGAGTCCCCTTCTTTACATGATTTATTCTGCATATAGATACATGATTTCTTCTTCATATAAATAGATATACGATCTATAGAGCAATTACTTAGAAGTACATTTTGTGCAACAATCGTTCCTATATGATCTGATAGAAAAGGATCCCATGATCATAAACCGATTTAACTTGGAATCACAAATCCTAAAGGGAGACTACAATTGACTGAATTGAGTAGTTAATATAACATATAAGAATAACACCACTTGACCCAAATAGCTGTAGTCTATGAGTTTTGGCCTAATTATATTATATTAACTACTCATTCTTTCAGTTCTTATTCAATGTGAGACTTCTCTTACATGTATATATCCAATATCATTTGAAATGAGATTGTTAGGATGTGTGCCCTTAAATCCTATTGTATGATGCTATGTATGACATTATGTATCACTTAATGTTGTAATTAATAAAGTTATTTTATTATAATATAAAATAATGGTAACATGAATATTTGACATTATCATATAGTCCATGAGATGCATAGTATGTGATTTATGTGAAAAGTCATAGAAGATATAAATCACAAGTTCTTTGTAAATTCAGAATTATAGTTCATAGTCGGTGATGAAATTAGGCATTATATCTGCGAAGACTATAACATATCAACTAAGATGATTTGTCTTAATCATGGAAGTGGAGACTTCTAGTTGGTATGTTGATATGTTTTAAGAGTTAAGACATATTGAACTGGACTGCTGTGAGATTTATTATTCTCCTAACGACTGTCAAATGAATAATAAATCTTACGATTTTTATTTATATGAACTCTTAATCTTGAGAGGATAATAGACCTGATTATGAAATGTAGGTTGCTTTGATATATTAGGAGTGAGATCTAAAAACACGATCAAAACCTCAGTATATTTGGCAGCCACATTTAGTGTTGATAGAATATATATTCTTAAGATGGAATTCATAATTTCTTAACGGAGATACAAAATATTCTCTTGAGATAAGTTTAATGGGTTTAGTTATTTAGAGTGTTAGACCTAATCACTTTAGTAAGGAATTACTAAAGTATATATTTATGAAATTGGATTTCATAAATATATGATGAATAACATAGAAGATTAAACCGGGTACTCAAGGATTAAGATATAGTAATTTACAAAGTGGCAATCTATATTCATGACTTTGTATTATTATGAATATTTTACGAATGGATTGCATGTATAATAAAGTCTTGAGATATAATTTATAAATAAGGCTTAGAGTGCAACTATATTTATATAGTGGTATTAAATATAGTTAATGATAACTTCGGACTTGTCAAGAGTTAACTAAAAAGTTCAAGGCCCATTGGAGCTAGTGTCTTATTGGTCCCACTCCAAGCCACATACTAAAACCCAATTGGAAAGGCCCAAAAGGCTAGCCCAATTAGATAATCAGTTAGATACAAAGGGAAACACATACAGAATTTTATGTGTGTGTGACATCATTGTAAAAAATGATGTGTATGTGAGTGTGAGACACTCTCTTATTTTCCTTTTGAAAACTGATTGAGAGACCACACTTCTTGGGCGTAAAGTGGAATTGGAGTGAAGATTAAAAGCGTTTCCAAGTACTTCTGATATTTTGTTTTGAATTTCACCGCATCAAGGTACGCTCTCTTATTATTTAATTCTGAAATTTGCATAGCACATGTTAACAATTGCGAATGAAGTAGATTTGTTAATTTTCTGCTGCATATGTTTTGTATGCGATACAAACATGTATTTAACCAACAATGAGGGAATTAAAGATTGAAGTACTTTTAATATTATTATTATTTTAAATTAAGTTTCTATTTTTTTATTATACTAATTCTATAATTACAATAGGAGATGAGAGATATTTGAATCCTAGATATTTATGTTGGAAATATTAAGAAATGCCATTGAGCTATAATGTTCTTAATCCGAGCATATATTCTTGATAGAGAGTTTTAATGAAATTCAATGATGAGATCCTAAATTTTTTTTGGATAGATGGGATCCTAATTTAATTTGCGAATAGTCATTGCTAATGAATTGACACATGTTACATATATTGATTTTTAAATGAATTAAACTGAAATTAGTAAAGAACTCATGGACTCATGGAGAGTATAGCTCCCGTATTAGACTTTAACTCAAGTGATGTGGATAGAAAAGAAAAAAAACCAAACAAAAAGAAGAAGAAGTTGAAATAGAAAGTACTAAAAATAGGCAGTTCACTAGCTTGTAGTGTTTACGATGAAATTCACTGGCAGTCGTACTAATAATAATAAGTAAAACGAGGTTTGACTTATTTATGATAAAAAGGGAAAGAAGATATTCTAAGCTTCCGCTTTACATTAGCTTAAAAAATTAGTTTTTTTTTTATTATTTAGTTTATTTTTATTTATATATATATATATATATATATATATGTATATATAGGCCTCATTACACTTATTATTTATGGGTTTTACGATATTATTTTAACTATTTTTTAGTTTTATTTACAATACTTTCAGCAAAAAAATTTTAGTTTCAACTAAATAAATTATCCTTAATGTAATATCTCAGATTTTAAATATGTTTCATAAAAAAGAAAAGAAAAGAAAAGAAAAGAAAAATCCATCAAAAAAGTAATATCTAAATATGTTTCATCGAAAGAAAGTAATATCTAAATATGTAATCTTTTGCATATTTGCTATAAATAAAAAAAAAATCCAAAAAAAGAGAGAAAGCAGCTAACGCTGTGTCTGTTTTCCCATCCCAGAGGAGAAGGAGAAGTGGAGAAGTAAGCATTAGCAAAGTGACGTTACTATGAAAACAAATAAAACAAAAGCAAATAAACACAAAACAAAAACAAAAGTTAAAGTGACGTCACTAAAAGAAAGAAAGAAAGAAAGAAAGAAACGTCGTCGTTTCAAAGCTAGAAAGCAACACCAACACCAACACCTCTTAAGTCTTAACGACAAACAAAGTCAACACTCAGAAACCCAGCAAAAGCAAAAACAAAAACGAAAACAAAAACCAGTGCCCCCTCTCTCTCAAACCTCGTTCTAATCGCCCCAAATCTCTCTCTTCTTTCTCTCTCTCTCTAACTTCTTCTTCTCTTTCTAGTAATTCTACACCTTAAACCCTAATTCTCTCCACTGCAAAACCTCTATAACCCACTTACATTCTCTCTCTCTCTCTCTCTCTCTCTCTCTCTCTCTCTTTTTTGGTAGATTTGGGTTTAAAGACTCTCTGAGTCTCACTCAACCAATCCCAGAAAAATTTGAAGCCCATTTGAGCATTTGTGTTTTTTTGATATATGATGTGAAAAATGGAGGGTCAAAGTAAAGGGAGCTCAAGCGAGGGTCGCCCTCCGAACCCTCTCTCCGCCGCTACCGCCACCGCCTACCGCCTCCCTCTGCCTTGTAACAAATCTCTCATTCGCCACCCTTCTCTCGTTAGTTCCTTTCTTCTTTCTCACTCTTTTTTTTTTTTTTGGGGTTTCCTTTATTCCTTAGATTCATTTGTACTTCAATTCGATGCTTCTTCTCTAACATTTTTATTTATTAATTTTTGTTACTGCTGGTTACTTGTTTAGCATTACTTGAAAGAAAAGAAAAACAATTTGAATGCTATGTTTGGATTTTCTTAGCTACATTTGAAGGTTTTTTTGTTTGTTTGTTTCAGATGTAAAGTAGATGTTTTGTCATGAATTTTAGCATTTGTGATTTTTAAGGTTTTGATTGGAATATTGGCAGATGAAGAGTAAGGCCTCGGATGTGTGTGTGGAAACGGGGCATGGTCTAGAGAGTTGTGAGTCTGAGTTCATCCCAATTGTTCGCTCTGGGGCGTGGGCTGACATGGGTTTTCGTCCAAAAATGGAAGATGTATTTGTTTGTGTTGACAACTTTGCTCGGGATTATGGGCTCAAGAATTTTACTGATGCGCCCAATGCCTTCTACGCGGTATTTATCTTCCCTTATTACTATTGTTAATCACCTTACTTGTTACTGTTTTTTTCACAGTTTTCAGTTTAATATATATGGTTCTTGTAGAGTGGTTATATATGCTTATTTATGGAAGCTAGCTAACAAAGAATCTCGGTGGTTTGTTAATAACTTAATTGTTGTTATTTGAATAAAATGCATCATGATACAAGGCTTTTTGCTAGTTCTTTTGAGTAATAATAAGAGTAAACATATGCTACTTTGGATTTTTGTCTACCCTTTTTTGATTCATCAAGAAAAGAGAAAATTATGTAAGATTTCGATGCACATGCTATGTTATGTGAAATCCACTTATCATTCTGAGAATGGTACTGCTAGGTCTTTCCATTTCTGTTTCTATTGATCACCATCTCCACGAATTCAGTGCTGGATTGTCCAGTATGAGGGGAAGGTCAGACCTGGAACAGGAGATTTCATAGGGGTTTTCATGACTAAGTGTTGGAGGCAGTTGATTCTTTCTTATATCTCCTATGCTCCAATATTCCTAGGAGGAAGGGCGGTGATAGGATAATATGGAAATTGAAAGGGAGTGGCATCTTTACTGTCCGCTCTTATTAAGAAGCTAAGCACTGACTAACTCTTTTCTCTGGAAGAGTATTTGGTGTGCTAAGGCCCCTAAGAGGGTCTCCTATTTTTGTTGGGACAAGAACTTGTGGGTTGCTCCTTACTTGTGATAATCTTATTGAGGTTTTACTGTAGTTGGGTGGTGTTGTATGTGTTGGTGTAGTGGGGAGAGATCATATGTTGATCCATTGTGATGTTGCTCTTACTGAGAGGGTTGGCATCTTTACTGTCCGCTCTTATTACGAGAATATTTGAGCTGCACCAACTAACTCTTTTCCCTAGAAGAGTATCTGGTGTGCTAAGGCCCCTAAGAGGGTCTCCTTTTTTGTTTGGACAGCAACCTATGGGAGGCTTCTTCCTTGTGATAATCTTATTAAGCGAGGTTTGACCGTGGTTGGGTGGTTCTGTATGTGTTGGTGTAGTGGGGAGACCATAAGCCATATGTTGATCCATTGTGACGTTGCTTATGCGTAAAGGAGCCAAGTTTTTAGATTGTTTGGGATCCATTGGGTGCTACCAAGGCAGGTGGTTGATTTTTTAATCTGGGTGGAGGAATTGGTTTGGGTAGCACTCTTTGAAAATTTGGAACTTTGTACTGTTATGTTTGATGTGGCTATTGTGGAGGGAGTGAAACAATCACACTTTTGAGGATATGGATGGATAAAAGTATCTGCTAGAAGATTTTCTAAGTCATACTTCTTTTGATTGGTCTGGAGCATGGGGTCTTACAGACTGAACCACTCTTTTAGTTGTCATAGAATCACTTCCTTTTTTGTACAAAATCTTTCGTAATTCTTTTAGGTTATGGAGTTCTCATCATCGTGAGCTTGTGTAACCTATATTTATTTGTTAATAAATCTAATTACTTTTGACCTATTAACAAAAATAAAATAAATCTAATTACTTTTCCAAAAAAAAAAAAAACTTCACATCTTTCCTTCTCTTTGAGATTAGGTGGTCTCTTCTGAATTAATTTTTGTTTTCAAATAAAATTTATATTATTTGTAGAAAACTTATATTGTCTTCTCTGCATCTAAGCTTTCCCAACATAATGGAGGTAAGGTAATGGTGGTTTTCATGGAGGAGGTGGTGTTGTGGATGTAATTGTGAAGTGAATTTTATGGCTTGTGGTGGTGGTCATGATTTCAATGTTAATGGTGTATGTTACCAGAAGCAAAATTTTCTGTTCCCTCTTTGCTTGCCAATTGCTATGAAAGTTCACTGGAGATGCTTGCATATTAGTTACTTCTTTACTTGTTAGGTTTTCCAGTTAGGTTTTATGAAGGTCTTACAAGATATTTTGTTTTCTAGTTTAGTATTGTTCAACATTAGTGTATTTTTGGCTGTTCAGGTGTTTGATGGGCATGGTGGAAAGCATGCTGCTGACTTTGCTTGCTGTCATTTGCCAAAGTTCATTGTTGAGGATGAAGATTTCCCAAGGGATATTGAAAGGGTTGTTGCTTCGGCATTTCTGCAAACTGACACTGCCTTTGCGGAAGCTTGCTCCTTGGATGCTTCCCTTGCATCTGGCACTACTGCTTTGGCAGCTCTTGTTGTTGGAAGGTTAGAATTTTTCTACGAACCAAATATACATACATGTTTCTCACTTTTCTAGTTTGTGTTTATAATCTTTTTTAAAAGGTGAGCAATACTCTTCTGATGAAAAGTTGTTGTGGGACACTGTTAATCCCCTGAACATGCTAGCTTGCTTTCCACAAGCTTTTTCAGTGATTCAGGAGCACTGAGTGAACTTATTTTAGTTATTATGTGACAAATGTAAATTATGTTTCTGGATCTTGAGTTTGTTCTAGCATACCTTTCCCTTAAACTCAGTTAAAATCAATGGTTATATATGTGATGTCTGGTCTTACATGTGACTGTTGTTCCCTTGTCCTCCAAATTAAGTTCAGACAGACTACACCAACCTGTGATGTTTCTCTCAGATGATAAACAAAGTTGAATATTTCAACAAAATAAGCCTTTTGTACAGGATTTTCTATGTGCCCTGTGGTCCAAAATGTATGCAATCCTGTCCAAATTATGTTCATAAAAATTAGTTTTCTTTAAGTGACTGGCTCACTCATCTAGCTAGTTGGTTTGTTTGTGTAAGCCAAGCTGACTTGGCTTTATCCAGAGGTTTGTTATTGGGCTTGTGAGTTGGGCCTTTAGCTCAAGAATATACATAGATTTAGTCACTTGCGTACAGTAATGGGGCATTTGGATGTCCTGTAAATTATTGGATGATTCTGATATATTTAAAATGAGTTTCTTGTGTTTTGACAGCAAAGAGAGAAGTAGCATCTCTTATAGAATTGCATGAGTTGATTGACGTTGTGTTAACCCACAATGGAACATTATATTTTTTTGGTTGGTTTTCTATTTGTAATGACAAAATTTTATTTGTTAAAAATTAAATGGCCACTAGTCATGAGTCCTAAATCCAAAATTTATGGATTATTTTGGCCTACTATAAAAGTTGTCTGAGATAAAAATATTGTTATATTGTAACATCAATCTGATGGTACTTTCTGATGGCAGGTTGTTGGTGGTGGCAAATGCTGGAGATTGTCGAGCAGTGCTGTGCCGCCGTGGCAAAGCAATTGAAATGTCGAGGGATCACAAACCACTTTGCATCGAAGAGATGAAACGAATTGAGGCATCTGGAGGTTATATATATGATGGCTACCTCAATGGACAACTTAATCTTACTCGTGCTTTGGGAGACTGGCATATGGAAGGAATGAAAGGTGAAGATGGTGGGCCACTCAGTGCAGAGCCTGAGCTTATGTCCACAACATTGACGGAGGAAGACGAATTCCTCATCATAGGCTGTGATGGAATCTGGGATGTGTTTAGGAGTCAAAATGCTGTGGATTTTGCTCGGCGCAGACTTCAGGAGCATAATGACCCAGCCTTGTGTAGTAAGGATCTGGTTGATGAGGCTTTGAAGAGGAAGAGTGGGGATAATTTAGCTGCTGTTGTGGTCTGTTTTCAACACCAGCCTCCCCCCAACTTGGTTGCCCCACGCTCTAGAGTGCAGAGGAGCTTTTCTGCAGAAGGTTTGAGGGAGTTGCAAAGCTTCCTAGATAGTTTGGCAAATTGAGATGGTGACACAGCTTTCCTCTTCTTCTTTTTTTCTTTCTTCAATTATTTTTTAATCGTTTTAATTCAGAAATTTATTGTAGTTTTAGTTTTAGATGCTGAGGGAGAATCTTGAGTCCCAACTGTAACATATGCGGCAGCAAGTCAATAACATGATTTGTTGTTTCCTTTGAAGTTGATTTATCTTATGTCTGCCTTTGTTCAGGCATTTCCTGATTTTGAATTATTTATTCCTTGATGTCTTGGATTATAACTGTGAATTAATTTATTTGACTGTTTAGATCTTGTGTGTGTGTGACTCGTTCTGTGATAATAACCAACTCTTCTGATTTGGGAAGCTTGTCTTCAATGCTTTTCTGACTGAAGGGCTAAGGGAGTTTTACTTTCAGTCATGCAGCAGGGTGCTGTTTTCATGGATTCACTCCTGTAACTACTTAGTATTAACCAATTAAGGAAGTAACAGGGCGCATGATTATATGACTTTAGATAGAGTAGAATGAAAAAAAGAATACATGTGACTGATCTTAACAAATTTGTTTAAGATCCATAGCCGATCTCAAAATTTTGAGATTAAGGCGTTGATGAGTTACCGCTTAACTATTAGTTAAAATAAGTTGCAGATTACGTGATGCATAAAAATAAATAATTAAATAATTATTTTGTATTGTAATATAATGTATAATTTTTTTCCTAAAATTTGTTGAAGATAATTTGTTCTCCTTAAAAATTAAACAATTTTTATTTGGTTTAATTAAATTTACTTTGGTCCAATTTGGTCCACTCGGTCCAATTTGGTCCACTCAGTCAATTTTGGTCCCCTTTAGTCCATTTTTGACTAATTGGGCCTTAAATGGGTTCTTTTTGTAGGTTTTCTTTTCAAGTTTAGCTCAAAATCTCATTTTTTTTTTTAATTATGGTTAAAAAGTATGAAATTTTATTATATTTGGACTAAAGTATTTAGTTTTGAGTTAAAAAATATAAAGAAAAAGAAAATAGACATTAGAAATTAGAAATATAAACTCTAAAAATACAATAAAAATGATAAATATTCAAAAGGCTTATTTGGTTTACATTGGTTCTATTCTGTCATCTTCGGTCAAATTTGGTCCATTTCGGTCCATATGGTTCTAATCAGTCCATTCGGTTCTGTTTAGACCATTTTTTCCACTAAAGCTCTATTCGGTCTACTTCGGTCTTATGAGTCCCTTTTGGTCTTACTCGGTCCATTCGGTCCACATTGGTCTTATTCTGTCCACTTTGGTTCTATTCTTTCCACATTGGTCCCATTCGGTCCATTCTGCGCAATTTGGTCCAATCTGGTTTATTTGGTCCATTTTTCCCACTTTGGTTCTATTTAGTCCATTATGTGCACGTTGGCCGACTTCAGCCCTATTCAGGCCATTCGGTACACTTTGGTTCTATTTGGTCCATTTTGTCCACTTTGGTTCTATTCGGTTCACATTGGTTCTGTTCGGTCCATTTTGTCCACTTCGTCGTATTCAGTTCACATTGGTCCTATTCGGTGTAATTTGGTCCCGTTCGGTCCATTCTGCCTACTTTGGTCCTAATCTGTCCATTCTTATTCGGTCCACTTTGGTCTCCTTTAGTCTTTTTCGGTCCACCTTGTTCCTATTTGGTCCTATTCTGTCCATCCGGTCCACGTTGTTCATTTGGTCTAATTCAGTTATTTTGGTTCACTTCGATCTATTTTTGTGTATTTACATAATGGGAAAAGACATTTTTGGGTTAAAAGCATCTGTTCTAAATTTCAATTTATTAAAATAAAAAAATCTTAAACTCGTAATATCTAAAATCTTAAGTATAACATTTATTATTCTTACGATTTTGTTAAGCTACATTAACGTAGCACTTCAGTCCACTTCTGTACAGTTAAATTTAAGTGAAAGTCTTTTTAAACATGAAGGTTATAAACGACAATTATTCATTTGTTTTAAGGTCGTTACTTTTATTGCATGAGATTGATTATACATTTAAGCAAAATAAATAAATAAATAAATAAATAAATAAATGTATGTATGTATAATTTTTATTTAAATAAATTATTCAAATTATTCATTCTCTTAAAAGAGATTATCATAATAATCAAAACTCATATCAATGTCACTTTTTTTTTTAATTTGAAAAAAAATATTAATTTCCTTGCATGGAATAATATTATATAAAATTTTAGATTTACGATACTTATTTTCATAATCTTTACTTATTATTATATATATAAAAAAAGAATACTTAGCCCAAAAAAAAAAAAAAAAAAAAAAAAAAAACTTGCTATAAGAAAACTATCGAACTTGCACATGAAGTATCAAAATTGCATGTAGTATCTATGAAATTCTGCCAAATTTTGACCACAAAATCATGTGAACACATTCATCATCTTTTCTGGAAGTTGAGAACCTTTATTGAAAAGGCAAAGCTGACTCCGAAGAGCACTGTGAATCCTACAGTCACAATTGAAACCACTCCTAGGAAGTCCTTTCTAAAACCAAAATAACTCCTAAGAAATTCTTCTACTGTTTGACCAGAATCAAGCCTGTCTTTGATGTCTCCAAACTGTGAAGCAATCAATCCATACAATGTCCAAGCGAAAGGACATGCCCAATAGTACCAGCTCCACCAAGCAGGTATATACTGCAAAAACAAGAAACCTTTAGATATCCATATGAAATTGCCTTGTAAATGCGTGGAATGGATAGGGTCTGCTTATACTTACTGTTCGTGGAAGGATAAATCCTGAGAAGAGGTTCCACATTGTATAGAAGAAAGCAGCAACTACAGCAGCTATGTTATAGTTTGGAGTGATGGCTAATGTCATCATTCCAAAGAATGTGAAATACAAGAAGGTGAAGTATGTAAAGAAGAGATACCAAAAGAACTTTGTTACTGTGCTCTCAAATCCAATCATGGCATATACTATCGCTCCATATATGACAGCCTGAGCGAAAACGTATGGGAGCTCAATCATAAGCTGCAGATGAAACAATAGAATCTTTAATTTGAAGACCTGTTATGATTTATATCTTGCTTGAATAACCAATCTTCATGAAATTATCCTAAATAGTCTCTAATAAAAATATTAATATTTATGATCATCTAATCATAAAGCCAATTGCTACTTACCTCAAACTCATTGTTAGATCATTTTTGTTATTTTATCTGCTGTATTCTTGCCTAAGGACCTATTAGATCATGTACTTAGACATCGTGATGCAATCATATCACACCTCAATGGGGTATGATAATGTATATCTTTATATAATGTACATACATACAAATATATAAATAGTATTCCACCACAATTGATGCCAAAATCAATAATATATTGCAATTGCATAAAATATTCATAAACCTTGTAATAGGTTTTCTCTTGCTAAAATCTTAGCATCATCTACCTGTCCAAAGGCATATGGTAAAGCAGAATACATTCCAGCTGCTCTTTCTCGGTAGAAAACTGTTCTCTCAATAGCGACTACTGGCTGCACCAATGCAGCATTCTGAATCCCAATAAATAGAGAAGAAGCATAGATGGAACCTACTGCATTGAAAATGTCTTGTTGCCTTCTCCTGCAGTTCCGAAAAGTCTTATCATATTAATAACAAAAGGAGGCAAATGTTAAATCTATAGAATTTAACCTATTTGACTTTCCTCTATTGAGTACCTTTTGGTGCCAAGGTCCCAGAACATTGTTCCAAACATTAAAGCTATGAAAGTTGAGAATAATAGCCTTACTGCACTGTACTGTGGGTTTCGCCAATATGACCAGTGCTGTTTCCATAGGCAAGCCTTACACTGGGTCCAAAATGATTGTGAGTATTGAGTAGGGAAGTGCAGATCTTTTGACATTGGCTGAGGTTTACTGAGTTCTTTGATCATTGCTTTGTTTCTCCTGAATTGTTGACCTTATGGTGTCAATATATGTATATATATAGTCTTTCTTTGTCACAGTCTTAATCAATGAGGAATATTACAAACTAATGATCATTTTTCTTTTTTATTTAGTCCATTTTTAGAAACCCTCTGACATAATTCTTTGGGAAATTTGACCTTTTTTGTCACATGAATGTCCTGAAAGTATTTAAAGAACATACATTAAATGGATTTTGAATCGATGTGATAAGGCCCATGAAAGAGAAAAGAAGATTATGATTAACTTTGATAAAAACCACAAGTATTCTTGTTGAAGTTCTAAGTTTGTTTTGTTTTATTTTTTGGTGTATAGTTTTACATGAGATCACCTGTATAGTTCTGAATTATTGTATACATCGGAAAAATTAACACCCAAAGCTGCTTCTTGTGCTGCAGTTGTCACTTCCAACATCCATGTGGCTGGGTTAATTCCATCTCTAATTTTTTTAACTCCCGGGATTCCCTGGAGAAAGTATAAACTCATCTATGTTAGTATGGCTTAAAATAGAGAAAATGTATTTCAAATAATATGTTAATAATTCTTAGTATCTAGTAATTAGCCTCACCTCAAAGTAACTGATCAAAAGTGAAGCACGGTGGCCTATTGGGCCGTTATATATTTCTTCTCCTCCACTTTTCAAAAGATATAGCTGCAAATGTATACATAAGTGTCTAATTCTTGTATGAAATGTAGAAACCAGGACACTATTTTGTTCCTCAACCTTGGAGAGATCAATACCTCATCAAAGGCATCAAATATATCAATGCTCGGCTGGTGGATAGTGCACACCACAGTTCTTCCAGTGTCTACTGTGTTCCTCACTGTTCTCATCACTATTGCTGCTGCCCGGGCATCAAGACCTGAGGTTGGCTCATCCATGAATATTATAGATGGGTTTGCAACAAGCTCAGTTGCAATTGTCAGCCTCTTGCGCTGCTCAGTTGAGAGACCATTAATGCTAGGCAATCCAACAATTGATTCCCTTAATGAGGTCAACTCCACAAGGTCCATGACCTCCTCAACAAACATCTGCGAAGCATTACAGTGAACAAATTCAACATGTTAGAAAAGAATTTGAAAAAGTTGTCTCCTTTGGCCTTATATTCTATGAGTGTTTCAGCGTGTGTGAACTACCAAGATGGACTAGCCACAACACGATAGAAGCTAAATAGGTATGCAACTGAAATGTTGAAAATGATGAGTGATGGACATTACAATTTACTAGAACTCTCCGAGTATATTTTCCGTATATGGCCCTGTTTACTTGAATATTCTAGGATGAGTAAAGTCCCAATGTCTTGTGAATTAAGAGAGCTCTCATTTTAGCCAAAAGTACAAATTATAATGCTCTCATAAATTGGGAAAAAGCACCCACACCGAACTTGCCTTATGGAACCTCCATTTAACAAAATATATACCATATGGATTGTAAAAGTCTTAGTGACTTATTGTGTTAAACTATGTATCATGAAGTATAAGGAACTTGAGTTTGGAAGCTAATGTGTGTTATACAAGTAATAGACTTGTAGTACAAGCAAGTACAATTGTAAATGGGCCTAAGCTTGTTGGGCTTATATTCTAATAGCTCTACTCAAACTCCTATTGGGAGAAATGAGGTCAACTTGAGTTTGGAAGCCAATGCATGTAAGCATCCTGGTGGAGGGGCATAGTCTAGATGTTATCTAGCTAGTCTTGGGAGGAAAAAAATTAGGCTGCCTTGGAATATATGATGACAAACGAAGTGATTGTCAATCTCAATATTTTTGGTACTTTTGTGGAAGACTTCATTGTGACAATTTGAATGACACTTCAATTGTCACAATGGATTGGAGTTACAAATGGAGTAGTCAATTCCAAGATCATGTAATAGCCAATGCAGTGACAAAAGTGTAGTTATGGTGTTTGCAAGAGTGCGATGTTTTGCTAACATGATGATGCAGCGAGTTGACATGACATGTTAGGCCAGTGTGCTGACATGACAAATGACATGTTTGCTAACATGAGGCTAGGACTAACTAGGCACAGTTTGGAGCTGACATGTAGCCTAAAGAGTGTGTTGGGGCATGGCAGGGTAAGCATGCGCATGAAAGCGCGTGATCGGGCGTGTGAGTTATTGGGAGGCACATGGGTTTGTGGGTCGTTGTGTGGAACTTCAACCGTTCGTGGCTGCCGGAGGTGAGTCCATTTGGTGAGATTCCACCAAAGTTGGATCAGAGTGAAATCTACCTTGTGGTGCCGGTGGTGTGTTGAATGGAGGTCTGTTGATGGGTAGCAAAAGGATTCTTACAGAGAATATTGCGTTTGAAAGTAATAGGCTTGTAGTACAAGCAAGTAACCGTTGTGCTTAGAGCATCCACATTAGTTCTTTCATTTTACACATCTATTTTTACACTAAAAACCTATTTTTACTATTTTACACGTCCAATTTTATAAAACATCCACATCAGTTCATCTATCCTATCACCTCTTTTAATTAAATAATCAATATTCTCCAATTTTTTTTTTATTTCCTCAACTACCCCGGATATAATACGCACGCTCTCTCTCTCTCTCCCTACCCATTTCTGATTTGTTACTCTCTCTCTATACCCATCTCTCCAACTCTCCCTCTCCCTCTCGATCAAGAGCTCAGATCAACTCTCCCTCTTGATCAAGAGCTCAAATCAACTCTCCCTCTCCGATCACGAGCTCTGATAAACTCTCCCTCTCCGATCACGAGCTCAGATCAACTCTCCCTCTTCGATCCACGATCCGCGAGCTCCGATCCACATGCAAGACCCACGAGCTCCGATCCAGTCAAGCACCGATTTGTGTTTGTGTATCTTTGTGTTTTTTTTTTTTGAGCAAGTGTATCTCTGTGTTGATTTGTCTGTGTGGATGTGTTTGTGTGTGGGTGTGTTTATGTGTATCTGAGGAAAAAGAAAAAGATGTGGAAAGAACTGAGTTTGTTGAGCACGGATAAGAGAGAGATAACAAAAGAGCAAACGGAAAAATAATAAAATATTGTATAAACGAGCTACAGTAGCCGTGTATATTTACATGGTTACTGTAGCTCGTAGATGATTTTGCAAAATTATACACAGTTTTACACCCATTGATGTGGGTGTTTTTTTGACCAAAATGTGCAAAATGAAGAATTTTTTGTATTATAGAAGATTATATAAGAACTGATGTGGATGCTCTTATATTCTAAAATGGATTTTAAATACATAACCTTTTTGGTTGTGTTATCAACTTCAAGAGGTAGACGAAGCCATGCAGAGTAAAACAGTGACTCGTTCACTGTAATGTGAGGAGAGTGGATGTCCGTTTGCTCACAGTAACCTGATATGCGAGCAAAAGTTTCCTGCTTCTTTGGGTATCCAGATATCGTGATGTTACCTTCGATGTACCCACCAGTTTTCCTCCCAGCCAAAACATCCATTAGAGTTGTCTTCCCAGCACCACTAACACCCATTAGGGCTGTGAGGACTCCTGGCCTGAAAGCACCACTTAAACCCTTCAGAAGTTTTAGTCGATTTTCTGTCACATCTTGAGCTTTCATTCCCTGCAAGCATAGCAACACACCCAGGATGCATAGAATTTAAGCTGGTACCATTAGTGTCTAAAGAATTTAAAACCTAAAAACAGTAGTAAATTAAACAATGATCATAAGATGTAGTAGAAGAATAATGAAGTTGCTTACCTGATGCATGTCGACTGCATAGCTGATATCATCAAAGGTGATAGAAAGGGGTACGAATGGAAGAACCATTCCTTGTTTCTTGTTCTGATTAACTCTTCTTGTTGCAAATGATGATTCTGATGACAAACTTCTCTGAAAGTCAGCTCCTCTTTCTACACTTCATCAAACAGATCAAGTTGACTGAAGTGACTCATAAGATGAAAATATAACATATATTTGGGCCTTTGAAACCTACCAGACGAGGTCTTTTCATTGTTTGATAGTTCAATGTACTTTTCTTTTACGTCACTATGTTTTTCAACTGGGTTTTCTTCTGATATAACTGCCTGAGGCTTTCCAAAAGCTATAACAGAAACTGTTTTGTCAAAACTTAAAGCCAAAGATGCATTAATAAGAAGATGAACAAGTGGGGTGCTTACGGTGGAGATAAGATAGAGCCAAGGCGAAAAGAAAATTGAATAGAAAGACAAATCCAATTGAAGCTCCTACTCCAAGCCAAAACCAATTATCTTTTGGAAATAGTCCATGAGACTTCAAGACCATAATTCCCAGTGGTTCTATGTTATTAGGAAGAACCTAAAACAAATATATATACCCTCACTAATTAGTTGATATTGTTTAAAGGTAAACCCCATTCTTTTTTTATTTTGGCCTTTCATTATTCCAAAATAGAGAAAGTGATGCTTACATGCTTCCAACTCTTCCCTAAGAATTCATTCACTGCTACAGCATTCTGGCCATACATCATAGGTGAGATCCAGTAACCCCATGCCCACCATATTTTGACTTCATCTGTGGCAAAAAGAATACAAATCTAAATTACATGGCAATGATGAAGCTTGAGAAACTAATGTAATTTAAAAATTACCTCTTGACAGAACAAATCCACCCAGAACAATAACTAGAAGCAGCCCAAAAGATCCAAACGTGTTTGCAACAGTCATATTCCTTCCTAGTGCTGCAATAAATCGAAACAGTCCAGAAGCCATTTGGTTGATGCACACAAGTAGAAAGTATTGTTTGAGAAACCTGCGATAGGGTCCTTCATTATATTTTGGCATCCAAAATGTAAAGACCAAAACTGTCATAAGAAAAAAAAAATGTTTATTACCTACCGCGTGAAGTTTGGTTCAAAGCCTACAACATAATAAGTCATCGACACCCAAATGGCTACTTCTACAAATGTGATTGGAATCTTGAGGATCCATGTGGGTACTGCATATGACCATGAAGGATAAAAGAGAAGGTCCCTTTGCTTGTAAAAGACAGGAAGTTTCAAGATGGTCATGGCAAGCTCTGCGAATCCATTAAACATTATTGTGCATATTGTAAAGAACAGGGCACCCATAACAATTTGACCACCAGTTGCAGTATTTCGATGCTTTTTAGTTTGTACATATAATGTCATCATCACTAGAGCCAAAACAATAAGCTGAAAAAAGAATTAAAAAAAAACATCTTATTAAACCTTGCAGTACACATATCTGTACAGTAGTATGTCTATTATATTCTTATCCTGCTACTTACCTGAACCATTTTGAACATATAGAAGAATGAATTTCTCTTCATCAGCAATAATTCTCTTGATATGCAGGCTTTTAACAGTTCTTTCTTTCCAACACCGTATTTCTTAGTTGTCAAAGCAGCAGGGTGGCCCTTGGCCTTGTCAAATGGAATGGCAAGCTCGTCACCTAGTTTCTGACCAATGTGAAATGACTGAAATGCATCAGCAAATTCCTTGACAGTAATGTAAGCATAAGGTATGTCTTTATTAGCCCAATACTGTTGTTGATCTTTCCTTGATGTCACCTATCAAATAGCAGGAGATTGAAATCTAGTGCAGTGAATTATATATTACTGAAACACATTTGATGAAAAGAAGATGAGTTGAGAGGTAGTAGTACTTCTTGTAAATAGTCTGCAACTCCTTTTCTCTCTGGACATTTGAAGCCCATAGATTCAAAAAACTCCAGTGCATTTTCACGGGGACCTTGATATACCACTTGCCCGTCTGATAGGAGAATTATGTCATCAAATAGGTCATACGTTTCTGGTGCTGGCTGGAGGAGAGAGATCACTGCTGTCCCTTCAAGAGTGTGAATTGCCTGTCTGAGTGAATTCACAATCTGAAAAGTTGTCGAGCTGTCCAAGCCAGTTGATATCTCATCCATGAAAAACGCCCTTGCTGGTCCAACCAGCATCTCCCCTATATCATATTTTATTGGACTTTTCTAAAATCACTAAAGCACTTGGTCACAAATATGAATTTGGTGCACAATTATAAATTACTGCTAAGAGCTTTTTGAAGTTTCAGAAATCAATTTAGTGAACAAGCGGAAGATTTAGCTGTATCTATCTTTGTATGAAAAAAAATTATCTGCATGTGCATCTTGTGTTCCAATGTGCTCTTACCAACTGTCACTCGCTTTCTTTGTCCACCAGAGATACCTCTTCGCATTTCATCCCCTACCATAATGTCAGCACAGCTTTCCAATCCCAAAATCTGTACAGTTAAAAGAGCATAACTGAGAAAGAACATAGATTGACAAGATCTTTTTCAGTGTAATTATGAAAACATCTTCTATAACTTGGGTCAGAGTTTATACTTTGAGAATATACTCAGTAATCACATTCGCTTCCTGCCCTTCCAGTGAAACAGCCTGTAGTATTTGAGAAATCATAGATAATAACAAAGTGTTAGAATTTTTTTTTTGGGGGGGGGGGGGGGATTATTATATTGTTTTAACATAAAATAAATAAATAATTGGGGGGTTATTATATTGTTTTAACATAAAATAAATAAATAAATAGATGCGTGTGTGTGTCATACAATGACTACTAATAATCGCACATTTAAAAGAGAAAAACAAAATTCACAGTTCTTTCAAATCCAAAATTTTTATACCATCAATGTAAAACCAGGTCTCTATGAATCAACTTCTCTAACCTTCATTAAAATATCAATATCAGGATCTGGCTTAATGTTTGCCTCCTTTTCTCTTCTTGACAATTCTGCCAACATTTCTGCAGACTCATCCCATAAATATGAATGGATTCAAACTTGCTAGACTAAATTGCAATATAAAAAGAAAAAAGAAAAATTGTTCGAGGTTTTGACTGACCATAACGAGGCCCTACCCCTTGACATCTAGCCGAGAATGCCAATGTTTCTCTCACTGTCATTTCTCCTATATGTTCATCATGTTGACTTATATAAGCTGACGCCCTTTGGGGAATGAAATCTTCCATTCCATGGCCATTATATGTAACTCTCCCTGAAAACTGAAAAGTTATTTTTTAGTACTCAAATTAGATTATAAGGCAACAAAAAGTAGTAAAGCATAGTCAACAAATGAGCTGTAGTAAGTTCATTACTTTGAGATCAGAACTAAGTCTTCCAGCCAAAGCCAATAGCAATGTGGTCTTCCCTGAGCTTGGGGGGCCTAAAAGAAGTGTAATCCTGTAATATTGGTGTCAATAAGAAATCAATCATATGACACAGCCTATACTGAATGTTTTAAAGAGAATATATACAATTTTACCTGCCAGGCTTGATTATTCCACTGACATCACGAAGAATTGAAAATGGTTTCTTTCTACCTTGAATTATATGAGAATAATTCGACAACCCCTAGAGAGAAAAGAGAGAAGGTACGGGATGAGTTCTCCAGAATGCTCATAACATGATCGAAGGTTGTAAGTCCTGTGGAAGGGTACTGTCTATAAGTCCTATGTTGGAGAAGATTACCTCAAAGAAATTTATAGTGAAGTTTAATAATGTAGGTAAAGCTCTGCTTCCAACATAAGCTTCGGTATCTACATTTAGGCTGTTGAACCGGACTTCAATTTTCGGAAATTCAATACCAACTCTAGATACAAAGAAGGACCCAGATCAGTTTTAAAGCTAATCTTGTTATTCATAATCATAGATATGTGTTAATTTGTAATATATACCAAGGAAAATTCTTAGACATTGTAATAGCAATGTAAGATTTACATTATAGACTAAACAGATGTGTGCAATGTTATACACATTTGTTTTTTATTAGTACAATGTAAACCTCTAATTACCCATATATTAATTCCTCATGAGCTTGTATACGTACCGATCAAAGCGGTTCTTGAGCTTCAGCAAGAACTTCTTATTATCTTCCTCCTGGCCATTTTTCACAAGCTTCTCCAACAAGTTCTTCAATTGTTGCAACCCAAGACTTTGGATATCAACTTCTTTTGCTTCTTCATCTTCTTCAATTAATATACCTTTCCTTATACGACGCTCAGTTGGCAGTCTCTGAATAGCAGCCCATTTCAGAGATTCTTCGTCAACTTCCTCTTGAGTAGACCTCGAAAACACTTCCATTGATCTGTTCCTTATACAGAGTAGAACCCACTGAATCAGTGGAACACAAGTTTATTCCCACCAAAGTTTTCAGGTAAAATTCATGAACTTATGTTAAGATGAAAAGACTATAAGAAGTGTCAAAGTTTAACATCGATTAGTGTTATCTCTTTTGTTTTATTGTCTGTTTACATTCCTCGTATGTGTAGTGTAGTAGATTACAAAATTCACGTAAATCAGAGCCAAGAAATTATCTTCGGAGGGGCCGCAGTTTAATTTAATTTTATTGATGTATAATATGTGGGAATGGAAACGAATTACCCTACATTTAAAAAGAATAAATATCACAAAACTGTAAGATAATTATTCTTAAAATTCATCTAGTGGATTTGTCTAAATTCACCTTCAATAAAAATCCTCTAATGGTGATTTGTCAAAATTCGTCCAATGGTGAATTTGTCATAATATATAAGAATGAAGAATATAAGAAGAAAATTTCATCCAATGTTGGATTTGTTAAAATTCATCTTCAATAAAAAGATATTAAGTAAAGTTGTGGTCTAAAACTATAACTAATTTTGTAGCTAAACTTTGTCATACTTTAAAACTAATCATATTACTAATTTACCATGTTAAAATGTTTACTATATATATATATATATTCTTTTTTTTAATTACACTAACACCTACAACCAAAACTGAATGCAACAGTTAGTTGCGTGGAACTAGTGATAAATAGGAATGGAAACGAAATACTCTACATTTAAAAAGAATAAATATCATAAAATTGTAAGAATATTATTCTCAAAATTCATCCAATAGTGGATTTGTCATAATATATGGGAATGGAGAATATAAGAAGAAGATTTCATCCAAAGTTGGATTTGTCAAAATTTACCTCTAATAAAAAAATATTGAGTAAAGTTGTACCTTAAGATTACAACCAATTTTGTAGCTAAACTTTGTCCTATTTTAAAACTAATCATATCGCTAATTTGCCATGTTAAAATGTTTACTATATATATATATATATATATATTCTTTTTTTTTATTATACTAACACACCACAACCAAAACTACATGCAACAGATAGTTGTGGAACTAGTGATAAACACACACACACACAGGGACTTACACACCCGATGCGGGACAAAGCCCATTTTTTTATTTTATTATACTAACATGCCACAATCAAAGCTACATGCAACGATTAGTTCCTTGGACTAGTGATAAACACACACACACACACACAAAGACTCACGCACCTGGTGTGGGACAAAACCCATTTGTTTTTTTAATTACACTAACACGACACAATCAAAATTACGTGCAACAGTTAGTTGTGCGAACGAAACTAGTGATAAACACACACAGATTCATGCACCCGATGTGGGACAATATTATATATATATATATATATATATATATATATATATTCTTATTCAAAAATAATCTTTTGTATAAATGGTTATAATAAAAATTTAAAAACATATTAGCATATTCTTCACTTTTACTATTATCTAATCACGCCCCATGGGTTTTTAATATTGTGTTAATTAGAACTATTTGATTTAGGATTTTTTTTAATTTTTAATTTTATTTTTTAAACAAGATACAAATTTCACTATAACTTAATCTAAGTGTATATGCGTGTGAAACTTCCTACCTCAGTGGCGAAACTAGGATTTGACTTCAGGAGAGGGGGGGGGGGGTGGAACTTATATACACTACGTGCACTCATTGGGACATATATGTATATTACATTATTTCTTGATATAGAAAGGCGATAGACATAATTTATTGATATTTTAATGTAATAAGGCCTACATAATTTAAAATAAAAGAATAGAATAATACTATTAGTCTATTACTTCTTAAATAGAGTATACTATAGAACAATATATCAGTGGCATCAGTGCCTACCTGCTAAATGATATTTATTCTAAGAGACTAAGACACGTTGAACTAAAAGGAAAAAAGAAAAAAGAAAAAAAAAAGACGTGTAACACTAGGAGAATATAGCTCAGTTTTCAAAGAATCTAATACCTAGTAGTCACAAGATTGTTGGACTCATTCTTGGAGTAGCTCAGTTTTCAAAGAATCTAATACCTACTGGTCACAAGATTGTTGGACTCATTCTTGGAGTTTAGATCAAGCTCTCTTCATGTACTCTATTCCTTAAGGCTTGAGAAAAAAAAAAAAAACAAGAAAATGAAACCATTACAAGGCAAAGTTAGGATATCTCTTTATTCTTTTAAGTGCCTAATTTTTTTTTGGTGGGGCTAGAATGGCAAGTGCCTCCCCCCCCCCCCCCCTCGACCCCTTGGCTCCACCCTGCCCCATTCTACAATAATTAATTTTGTACTTGTGAAGTAACCATCACGCCAAAGGTGCGCGATGGTACTTTCCAAATTCCAGACAAGTAAAACTCAAATTCATGTTATAATGACAAACTGAAAATTTCTCACAACTAACATTTGACTAAATTAGTGAATATATACTATGATACTGATGGCATTTTATTCCGTTGTAAATTCTGGCATGATTTCGGATTGCTAAACACTGTAAAGATTCTAAAGAAGCATATAAAAATGGATATTTAAAAATAGAAGTAGACAAGGATTAAGTAAAATTCGACAAATACACATGCGTGTGGATCCATCTTAGGACCGTCTAAGAGTATTCTCACTAAAAATTTCGCATCAGAAAATTAACTCAAATTTCACTAAATCAGCCAATATATTCGCATCAGCAATGTTTATTCCATTGTAAACTACCAGAAGGTTGTTTAAAAAGTAAACACCAATTCTTAATGCCCATGCCCGACCAGCCAGACTCAGAGAAAAACCCGCCCCGCCCCCCTAATAGGACAGGTAAAAGAAAACCTTTACTCAAGCATCAAGGATCTAATAGTCTGTTTGGATTGAGAGAGACTAGAGTAAAGTAGAATAGAATTAACTCAAAACTAGCCTATTTTTAGCCAACTCTATTCCACTCTTTTTCACTCTTCCTCTCTTCCCCTCAATCCAAATGGGCCCTAAGTCTCCAAGGATGGTGATTTTCTCCCTCAAAAAAAAAAAAAAAAAAAAAAAGAAGAAGAAGAAGAAGAAGAAAAAAGAAGAGAAAGAAGAATAAGAGATTTGACTTGTATCTAGTATCCTAGTGTACTAGATACGATATACAATATAAACATTTGTCCAAAATTGGACACGTTTGGACTGTCTAATGCACCATGCACCGGACAAAAGATTCTTCCCCCCACCCCACCCAAAATAAAAAATAAAAAAAAAAACCGAAAAAAGAGAAGTATTAAAGTATGGCTTGTGCAAGTATGAGTGTCTACCATAAGGTCAATGTGGATTTTTTGACTACAAAGGTGGATTTTGTATCAAGACCAGCATACAATTATATCTCTGACAAATTTTTAGGTAGATAATGGGCAAGAGGGAGGTGGGGTTCTTTGACAACTTATGTCTTCGAGCTCTTTGATTTGCACAAATCTAAACAAACTATTAAATCTTGATTGCAATTAAAGTTTTAGATGAAAACTGAAAAAAAAAATTATGTGTACACGAATTTTTGAGGTAAATACTTAAAAAAAAAAGGATATGAAAGTAGCACATGTTTGTGAACATACCAAATTGTAAGCTTTTCTGCAGCAAAAGATGGAGAAGAACAGGAATCTCAGATGAACTTGGAGAGGAGTGAAAACTTGCACAATATACGATAGGAAAGGTTTTATGAGCGTGGGACAATTTGAGTAATAATATTTCCCACAGGTTTTAAATTTATATATAAATGGCAACGCGGTGAAATGGATATGAGTTGTCTCTGTATTTAAAGAATTAGAGCCAATCAAGAAATTTTGCAAGCTTACTATAGTTGTTCGGACGATGCAGGGTGTATCTAGACTCTAGAGTTTCCTTTTCTATTTTTTTTTTCTTCTAGAAAGACCTCTATATGTGTTTGATAAGAATTCTAACAAGTGATCGTTTGGATTTACAAAACTAAATCGTACCAACCATTGAAACATGGAATCTTGTTTTTTTGAGAATCCATTCTAAGCGATTTTATTTAACTAATTGAAAGATCAGAAGCAATAGAAAACAAAAAATCTAGAGAAACAAACTCCATCTAGGCTAAAAAAGGAAACGGCAACCTAACTCTATTGGTTAAAGCATCGGCTATAACATTGTCTTGCCTTCTTATATGAGAGAAAGAGTGGCTCATAAGAGAACCAGCAATAGACAAAGTGTCTTTAACAATATGACCAATGGATGGGGGTATACATATGTAAGGGCACGAAATTTAGCGGCCCAAAACCACTTAGAATAGTGAAGTTGGTGCCACCCCACTAGGCCCAAACTAATAGATATTTGTTTAGAGAGAGTGGATAAGACAAGTTGAGCTTAGTCCGAAGATTCAAACACGAAAAGAATGAACTGAAGTTAAAATTAAGTATATTGATGGTTCTTTACAAGCTCATTTGAGGACGATGTTTTTATGCTAGGATATACATTGTTCTCTCTCTTTCTTTCTATCACTATTATTGTTCTTATCTCTTTTCCTTTTCTTTTTTCTGAACCCTTCATCTGGAAGTTCTTTTCCTTTATATACTCCTCAGCTTCTTGCATCCTAGCCCTCCATCTGCGATCCTCTAGGCCCTCCTTAGGACACTTGTCCCATTAGATCTCTGTTGAAGGTGGTAGAAAGAGCTGCTTAGTTATGAATCTATTATTCAGGGGCCATTTCCTTATTAATATTGGAGCTAATAAAGTTGTTGCTAGTCATTTAATGCGAAGACAGCAGGTGAGCTTTCACAAGAAACTTCCTTCAACTACCTTGACTCTCTTTCTCAACACCATTCTCTCCATTTGGACTTCTAGGAAGTATTTTGTCTCTTCCCATCCTATCCTCGAGTGAACCTACTCCTCGGGCTTAAAGTGCTTCCATGTGAAGAACGAATGATGGTCACTGCGGATTTTATTCTTCCTCAGTCCTCCGGTCCCCACAACATACATCATACTTCACATTGTATCAATTAAAGTAGTATTTAATTTGGTAATATATTTTTTCATTTGAAACAAATAATGTTAATATTGATAACAATAACAATTTTAATGTACTTATAATGAGTCATATAGCAAAATTATGTCTTACAACTTGTAATTCTTACATAATGCTACATTAAATTCTCACAATAATATAAAATAAATCATCAAAGTTTATTTAAAATTTTAAAAACTCTTGGTAGAATAATTTTAATCAGGACTAGTAATTTTAAATTTTTTTGAAACTTTGAAAATAGATCTGCATTTAAAAAAACATGTTGATTGTGTTAATGTGCTAATATTGTGTCACGCAACATGAGGAGAAAAATAAACAATTGGCACTTGGCAATACTACTGAGGCACATGCCTTCAATGCTTTTGGCAAGAATATTTCACTTTATACTTTATCAATTGTACTATAGATGTGCCTACTTTTCCCCCCTAAAACTTAAATTATTTTATAAGGAAAAAGGGTCATGCCTATTGTAAGAACACAATTCAGGCCCGGACCCACAATTAGAAGGGGATGGGCCTGAGAGGCCTTTTTACAATGAAATTTGTAGAGAAAGTGGGCTTGAAATTTAGGTTCTAAAGATGTTTAGGTAACAAAGAATGATGGGCTTTGATCACAATGACACATATAAAGTTCTGTTTATATGAATACGAAAGAAATCTTCTCCTCGGACATAAGCCGAGGATAATTTGCATTACTGCTTCCCAATATAGATTACAATTATGGATCGTAAGGTCTACTGTGTCCTTTTTCTTCCTCCTTTGCTTAAGGTCCCTTCTTTCTTTTATACTTCCTCATTTCTTTCCTCTTCACCCACCACATCACGGTTAGATTGCTCCTTTAGATACTTGTCCCATCCACCTCCCTTGAAGTTTGTGGAGATAGGAGCCAAGTTCCACCATGATGCTTAGGTCTCACTTTCTCATTAATGCGGCAAGAATATCAGTTGCAGAGCATTCAATGCGGGGGCGGTGGTAATAGCTTTTATCTTAGATATTCCACTGCCCTTCTTCTTATTCTCCACGTGTACCGTGACTACCCTAACCTATAGGAATTTCTAGAGCATAGCCTGTGGATATTAACCAACCCTTCTCCTACCTCGGTTTCACATAGCCAAGAACACAATCTTCCTCGGACATATTTATTCAGACGTTATCTCTTCTTTTAATTAGTATTTTCTTATAAGTTAACATTCATACATCCTCAGACCATTTAGTGTCCTTGGACTGGGCTTCTAGCCCGTAGAATACTCTTGGGCCACCCCACATATATTCCTGGGCCCAAGGACCCTACAATAGCCCCTCGAGATTCTCATTTCGTTACTTCGGGAGGAAAGGAGGATCTCGACACCTATCATTGTTTAGCTTGTGTACACCATACATCTTCGCTGACAGGGATGATGACTCTTGAACTGCCCCTAGCACATTCTTGACGTATCGGTATGCGAAGCGTCTTCAAATTAAATTCTGACGTTTTTCTGTCCCCCACGCCTAGCGACATGATGCGCATCCAACGGTTGAGGATGACATAGAGACACGGGCGGAAAATTTCATGCCACTATGATTTCCACTAGTATAAAAACCAACAATTCAAACCATTTCACACATTACAACACCCATTCAGCATATCTGCCAATTTTTTGTAATCTACACGCGCCCTCACATTTTACCAAGAACTAGGCCGAGGTGACTGTCGTTTTTAAAGTAAGTTTCCCAGACTCCATCTTTCATTATTTCTCTTTTTCACTTTCCGGTGTTTACTTTTCCTCGGCTCATATAATTTCTTAGTTCTTCCCTCACACCCACACCTCACTCTTAAACATGGGCAGATTTGCATCGTTAGTAGATTCAAATGAAAAAAATAGAAAAATTTAAGGCTAGATACAGAATTCCACTGACGGTATCTATCAAATACTGTTCGGAAGGGGAGTGGTATGAGAAAAGGGAAACGGTAGAGGTAGTAATCTCGATGATAGCATTCATAGAAGGAGGGATGAAAATCCCAATGGGGGCCGTTACTAGGGATTATCTTAAGTCGTTTAGATTAGCCCCTACCCAATGCGCCCCAAACATGTTTAGGATTCTGGGTTCCATAGATGCTTTGAATGAAAAGATGAACCTAGGAGTCACCCATTACGATGTGAACTGGGTTTATAACCTTCATTACTTAAAGAAACAAGGTGGATATTATCTAAAATCTAGATATCCAGAGGTTAGGTTAATTCAATGCCTCCCCGATTCCAACAAGGGTCTGAAAAATGACTTCCTACTCATATCAGGGGATTGGCACGATGGCCTTCCCTGTCCGACAAGGGAGGGGACACCAGGTGAAATTTTGGATCCAGTTGAACTATTCAGAACCATTTCTTTTAAACATATATTTATATAAAACGTTTATTTATTCTAATATATATATATATATATATATTTTTTTTTTTTCTTCTCAATAATTTTGCAGACCCACACGCAGCGGATCGCCATCCTTATCTTGTCGATTTCGCAAGATTAGATAGGATACTGCAGGCTGAAGTTTTTGTACACTCAGACAGCCAACTCCGAGCGGCTCATTTAATCCTCGGCTACGATCCCATCTCCAAATCTTTCCAAGCGCCGAAGTACGTGATCAGAGCCAAGGACCCGTGTCTACAGGATAAGCGTTGCCGCCGAGGGTTTCCTGCTACCTGAGGGAACTCCCATTCCTCAAAGCACACTTATCACACATCCCGTACAACCCCCTCAACCCATACCAGACGGTATTCCCTACCCAATGCGCCCCAAACATGTTTAGGATTCTGGGTTCCATAGATGCTTTGAATGAAAAGATGAACCTAGGAGTCACCCATCACGATGTGAATTGGGTTTATAACCTTCATTACTTAAAGAAACAAGGTGGATATTATCTAAAATCTAGATATCCAGAGGTTAGGTTAATTCAATGCCTTGCCGATTCCAACAAGGGTCTGAAAAATGACTTCCTACTCATATCAGGGGATTGGCACGACGACCTTCCCTGTCCGACAAGGGAGGGGACACCAGGTGAAATTTTGGATCCAGTTGAACTATTCAGAACCATTTCTTTTAAACCTATATTTATATAAAACGTTTATTTATTCTAATATATATATATATATATATATATATATTTTTTTTTTTTTTCTTCTTAATAAATTTGTAGACCCACACGCAGCGGATCGCCATCCTCATCTTGTCGATTTCGCAAGATTAGATAGGATACTGTAGGCTGAAGTTTTTGTACACTCAAACAGCCAACTCCGAGCGGCTCATTTAATCCTCGGCTACGATCCCATCTCTAAAGCTTTCCAAGTGCCGAAGTACGTGATCAGAGCCAAGGACCCGCGTTTACACCGGATAAGCGTTGCCGCCGAAGGTTTCCTGCTACCTGAGGGAACTCCCATTCCTTAAGGCACACTTATCACACATCCCGTACAACCCCCTCAACCCATACCAGACGGTATTCCCTTAGTCCTTCTTCCAACTCAACACACATCTGAGGAAGCAACCTCTTCTAAACCCAGTATAAAGGAAGAAGAAGAGATTGTTGAAGTATCTGATTCCGAGGATGAATTCAAGGTTTTCAATCAACCTCATTCCCCTGAAGATCAAGTTGCTGTCCTCGGCGTATCCTCCTCAGTTCTACCAAGAACCACCCAACAACCTGATATCATGGGCATCCAACGTAAGCCAAAGCCAAGTCTCAAGGATGTACTGGAAGCTTAAGTGGGGACCCAAGAATTTCCTAAGGTACCTCAACCCAAAGTCAAAGATAAAGGCGTTGAGAAAGTCCCTGAATCCAAGATCCCTCCTCCTCCTCCTCCCACCCAATCTCAACGCACTAACCAAGCTGACCATAAAAGAAAAAGGGATCAACTGAAAGGAAAAGACACGATTGAGGGAGGGAAAGACTCTCTTCCCAAGGAACTTGAGCTCGAAAAAGGGGGAAAGCTGGCCCGTACTGTGCAGACAAGGTCATATAGACGGACCGAGTCTCATGCAGCCGTACATGCCCCAATTTGGGCTCCCGAGATGACCGTGGAAGACCACGTGGTCACTGCTAACGCAACCATCAGGAACTCTGATGCAGGGATAGCTGCCTGTGTAGCAGATGCACTGGAGCAAGCCTTACTATTACCCGAGGACATGGGTGAGCTCAGAAGAATGAGAGATCAGAATGTCTTCATGACCTTGAAGAAGGAACTTGCTATGGTAAGGATCTCATCCAAGTCTTTTTTACCTCTATTTCTGTTACACTTGAAAAGTTTTAACTTTGTTTTTATAACTTTGCTGTCTTCTACGCATAGGCTGTTCAGTCTGCTCATAGGGCAGAGGAGATTGTTATTAGCACGTACAAGTCCCTGAAGGCTGAAGAATTAAGGCGTGACAACACCTAGAGGATCCTTGACCTACAGAAGAAGAAACTAAAAGAGGTCTCGGATAATCTGGCCAAAGCAAAGAGCGAGAAATCCAGTTTGGATGCTGCTCTAAAAACAACCAAAAAACAGGCCGAGGACCAAAGATTGCAGCTTAGGCAAGCCGACGAGAACTTTGCTGTTGCGAAAAAGCTGATTGAGGGTCTTAAGAATGATTTGAAGGAGTTAGAGAGGGTGAAGGAGGAGGCCATCAAGGCTAAAGAAGAGGCCATCCAAGCAAAAGAGGAGGCTGAGAAGGCAAAGAACCGAGCTGAACAAGAAGGTTATGAGGTCGACGTGACAGAGACCACAGAAACTTTCAAGGCTCAAGTCCTTGAGGTAATTAGGCATTACTGCCTCCAAGTATGTAATGAGGCACTTTCCCGAGCTGGGATTGATGCTTCTTCCATCTTTTGGAAGGTAGAGAATGTCTACTTCCCCCCAGTCATCCGAGCCTCTGCCTCTCCCTAAACCAAGGATGGTGTTGACATACAAGGAGCAGAGGACAAACAAAGTGAGGTAACTGAAGATCCTGCCCCTACTGAAAATCAGCCTCCTAAGAAGGCTGAACTAACAGAAGGGGTGGCATCTGAGGATACATAGCCTCTTGATGATCCTAAGGAATCTTCCAAGGACAAACAGAGTGACCAAACAATGGAGCTTGTCTTAGTGACAATTCCAATAACCTTGGAGGAAGATCCAAAAGGCAAAGGGATAGCTGTCGACTCCTCGGCGCAACCTCAGCTTCCAAAAGATCCCAAAGGCCCCCTAAAGATAAAGCTAAAGCCATGATTGCTTCCTCCTTCCCTGTTCTCCCTTTTGCCTTTATCCTTTGTAATTTTGACTACTTGCAAGTATTTGTACTTCCAAAGAAATTTTGAATTAATGAAAAAAAAACAAGTTTATTTCTTGTATTTGATGTTTGTTTGGTTATCTTGTTCATGGTTCCTAATGTTTGTTTACCACACTTAGAACAATAGTCTATTTACTTTCATAAATTAACTAACAATTCTAAGGAAGCAATCTGGAATGATTTAGGCAATACGTTCAATATACTTGCAAATGCATTGAGTGATGCTCATGGGCTTCTATCCATTTATCACTATATCTGGGAGTCTCCAAGTTTTTGTAAGTAGAAGTGCAAACTTAGGCATGAATTCAAGTTTGAACATAAACAAGCCAAGGATCAATCACAATTAAATTTTTAACCAATGCCCAATAGAATATCAACATATATGAGGTGGACAGCTAACAAGAAGTGTTAATTTTCCTAAAGTTGACGATCCAAGGGTCAGACATGACCAAGGTTTTTTGTCCAACATTTAGTAAAATATCAATTTACACAAGGTATGTGGTCCGAGGATCTAGGCATGACCAAGTTTCAGTTTGATACTTAGAAAAATGAACTGAAGTGTTAATTTTTCCAAAGTAGATGATCCGAGGATCAGACATAACCAAGGTTCTGTTCAACACTTAGTAAAATATCAATTTAGACGAGGTATGTGGTCCGAGGAATCAGGCATAACCAAGCTTCAGTTTGATACTTAGAAAAAATGAACTGAAGTGTTAATTTCCCCAAAGTAGATGATCCGAGAATCAGACATAACCAAGGTTCTGTTCAACACTTAGTAAAATATCAATTTAGACGAGGTATGTGGTCCGAGGAGCCAGGCATAACCAAGCTTCAGTTTGATACTTAGAAAAAATGAACTGAAGTGTTAATTTCCCCAAAGTAGAGGATCCGAGAATCAGACATAACCAAGATTTTGTTCAACACTTAGTAAAATATCAATTTAGACGAGGTATGTGGTCCGAGGAGCCAGGCATAACCAAGTTTCAGTTTGATACTTAGAAAAAATGAACTGAAGTGTTAATTTTCCTAAAGTAGATGATCCGAGGATCAGAGATAACCAAGGTTCTGTTCAACACTTAGTAAAATATCAATTTAGATGAGGTATGTGGTCCGAGAAGCCAAGTATAACCAAGCTTTAGTTTGATACTTATAAAAAATGAACTGAAGTGTTAATTTCCCCAAAGTAGATGATCCGAGGATTAGACATAACCAAGGTTCTGTTCAACACTTAGTAAAATATCAATTTAGACGAGGTATGTGGTCTGAGGAGCTAGACATAACCAAGCTTCAGTTTGATACTTAGAAAAAATGAACTGAAGTGTTAATTTCCCCAAAGTAGATGATCCGAGGATCAGACATAACCAAAGTTCTGTTCAACACTTAGTAAAATATCAATTTAGACGAGGTAGGTGGTCCGAGGAGCCAGGCATAACCAAGCTTCAGTTTGATACTTAGAAAAAATGAACTGAAGTGTTAATTTTTCCAAAGTAGATGATCCTAGGATCAGACATAACCAAGGTTCTGTTCAACACTTAGTAAAATATCAATTTAGACGAGGTATGTGGTCCGAGGAGCCAGGCATAACCAAGTTTCAGTTTGATACTCAGAAGAAATAACGATAATCAATGCAATATAGTGTCAATGGAAATAAAAAATGGCAAAAAGTGCCTTTCATTTAATAATAGTACCTTCGTAGGTTATTTACATTCCACAGGCGTGGTACAACATATTCATCTAGATCTTCAAGATTATAAGCCCCTATGCCCGCGACTGAGCTAATACGATAAGGTCCTTCCTAGTTGGGCCCCTAGTTTTCCCTATGCTGGGTTCTTTGTGGTGCCCAAAACGTTCCTCAATACCAAGTCTCCAGGTGCAAGTGGCCGTAGTTTTACATGAGAATCATACCCCTGCTTGAGCTTGTGTTGATAATAAGCTAGCTGAACCATGGTATTCTCTCGCCGTTCCTCAACTAGGTCTAGGCTTTTTTCAAACCCAGTTTCTAGAGGTATTACAGCCTTGGCCCCATAAGTCATAGAGAAGGCTGTCTCCCCAATGGATCTTCGAGGTGTAGTTCGATACGTCCACAAAACATGTGGCAATTCTTCCACACATCTTCCCTTAGCATCATCAAGCATTTTCTTGAGATTATTGAAAATCACCTTATTGACTGCTTCGGCCTGTCCATTCCCTTGAGGATAAGCTGGAGTGAAATATCTGTTCGTGATGCCTAGATCACAACAGTATCTTCTAAAGGCCTTACTATCAAATTGTAGGCCGTTATCTGAAATGAGAGTATGAGGGATTCCAAACCTGGTGACAATGTTCTTCCATACAAACTTCTTCGCTTCCACGTCTCTGATATTTGATAATGGCTCAGCTTCAACCCATTTGGTGAAATAGTCCGTTCCAACAAGTAGCCACCTTCTATTCTTTGCTGCTTTTGGGAAAGGCCCAACAATGTCCAAACCCCATTGAGCAAAAGGCCAAGGACTAGATACAGGATTAAGAACACCCCCTGGTTGATGTATGTTAGGAGCGAATCTTTGACATTGGTCACATTTCTTCGCATAATCTTGTGCTTCTCTTTGCATATTGGGCCACCAATATCCCTAAGTAAGAGCTCTATGAGCTAAAGACCTTCCTCCAGTGTGGCTTCCGTAAATTCCTTCATGCAACTCTTCTAAAAGTAATTCCGTTGCTTCTGGGTGTATACATAGAAAATATGGTCCTGAAAAAGAGCGCTTATATAATTTCTAGTCCTCGGACAACCAGAACTGAGGTGCTTTCTTGCATACTTTATTAGCTTCGGATCTTTCTTTGGGCAGGATATCAATTTTGAGGAATGCTACTATTGGATCCATCAAGCTAGGTCCCACCCTAATTTGATGAATTTGAATGGCGTCACCACTCGTCCCAGTGGGTTTCCACAGATCTTCAACAAGGATGACCCAAGGTAGGCTTTGCGCCGAGGATATTGCGAGTATGGCCAAAGAATCAACATGGGTATTCCCACACCTGGATACATGTAATAAAGAAAAAGACTCAAATTTGGATTGTATATACTTGACTTGGGTTAGGTATCCTTGCATTCTTGGATCTCTTGCCTCTAACTTCCCTTCCACTTGGCCTACTACCAACTATGAATCCAAGAACATTTGTACCACTTTTCCTCCCATTTTATGAACCATGTTCATTCCGGCGAGGAGAGCTTCATATTCTGCCTCATTGTTGGTGGCCGAGAACCCCAATCTCAGGGATTTCTCAAAAGTAATTTCTTCAGGGGATACCAAAACTAGCCCCACACCAGATCCTCTTTGATTCGCTGCTCCGTCAACATACACCTTCCATAACGAAGGTTCTTTGCATGAGATCATGCTAACTGATTTTTCATCCATGCTTGATCCCTTAACATTCTCTTCTACTGAGGGCTCAGCAAACTCCGCTACCAGATCCGCAATAACTTGTCCCTTTATAGAGGTGCGAGACATGTACTTGATATTAAATGCCCCTAGGATGGTACCCCATTTAGTGATCCTTCCTGTATAGTTAGCACTCCTAAGTATAGACTTAAGAGGGAGTTCAGTTAAAACAACAACTGTATGAGATTGAAAGTAATGGGGAAGCCTTTGCGTAGCATGCACCACTGCTAGGATTACTTTTTCCAACGGTAAATAATTCACCTCGGCTTCATGTAGAGACTTGCTCACGTAGTAAACTGGCCTCTGTATATTATTATCATCCCGTATAAGAACCAGACTAACTGCATGATTAGCCACCACAATATACACGAACAGAACCTCATCAATTTCTAGTCGAGACATAACGGGTGGGCATGAGAGATACTCCTTAAGTTGTTGAAAAGCCACAGCACACTCCTCGGTCCATACAAATCCCTTCCACTTATTCAGCAACTGAAAGAAAGGCCTACACCTGTCCGCGGACCGAGAAATAAACCGGTTGAGGGCAGTAGTCATTCCTGTCAACCTCTGAACTTCTTTGGGATTCTGAGGTCGATGTAAATTGTTAATGGCCTTGACTTGGGCCGGATTAACTTCAATTCCCTGGTGAGTTACCATATAGTTTAGAAATTTGCCCGACCGCACACCAAAAGAACACTTAGAGGCATTGAGTCGCAACTTGTACTTTCTCAGCGTTTGAAAAGTGTCGCTAAGTTCTTCCAGATGTGTGGAAACTACTTTACTTTTCACCACCATGTCGTCCACATATACTTCGATAGGTCTTCCCAATTGTGGTTCAAACATCCTAGTCATCATCCTTTGATAGGTAGCCTCTGCGTTCTTCAAACCGAAAGGTAATACCTTATAATGGAAATTTCCGGTAGGAGTGACAAATGCAGTCTTCTCTTGGTCCTCCACAGCCAAAGGTATTTGATGATAACTTTGGAAAGCATCCAAAAAACTCATCTGAGGATGCCCAAAAGTAGCATCCACCAATTGATCTATCCGAGGCATTGGGAAAGAATCTTTAGGATAATCTTTGTTTAAATCTGTGAAGTCCACGCATACTCTCCACTTCCCATTTTTATTTTTTACTACTACTGTATGAGCTAACCATTTAGGATAAAATACTTCTTTGATAGCACCCGCTTTTTTAAGTTTGAGCACCTCTTCTTTGACAGCCTAAGAATGCTATTTAGAGGAGCGCCGAGGTGGTTGCCTCCTCGGTTCTACAGCTAGATTGACATTCAAATGATGACAAATGAAACTTGGATCAACCCTAGGGGCTTTGTAAGAATTCCATGCAAATACATCCACATTTTTCTTCAAAAACATAACTAGCTCCGCTTTCTCATCATGTGGTAATTGAACTCCCACCTAAAAGAATTTCTCAAGGTCGTTGTCTATAAGAACCTTCTCTAGTTCCTCACATGCAGGTTCTTATACTGATGGTACCTTGGTTATGGCTAGAGACTTTGATTGCTATGACCTTCCGTCAGCCGAGGCCGAGGCCGAGGACTCCGGCCCAGGTTGATGCAGAATTGCAGTCGTCATACACTGTCGAGCCACAGATTGACTTCCAAGTAGTTCTTCTACCTGATCCCCAGACGAAAATTTGATCTTGACATGCAAGGTTGAGGAAACGGCACCTAGAGCATGTAACCAAGGTCTTGCCACAATGGTCGTGAAGGGAGAATAGACGTCTACTACAATGAAATCCACGTTTACAACTTTTGAGCCTGATTGCACAGGCAGCCTAATTTGCCCTTTTGGTACGACAGCTTTTCCCTCAAAGCTTATCAAGGGTGAATCATAATCCGTAAGATCTTCAAGCTTTAAGTTTAACTCTTTAAACAGGTCAGGGTACATGATATCTGCACCACTATCCTGATCAACCATCACCCTCTTCACATCGTAGTCCCCTATCCGCAGGGTAACAACTAAAGCATCATCATGTGGTTGGATAGTCCCGATCTTGTCCTCCTTTGAGAAACCTAAAACTGGTAGAATACTTGTTTTAATCCTCTTCGACTGATCCCTAGATTCCTTGGCCAGTGTCCGAGCCACAAACATCACCCTGGAAGGATGTGAACCAGTTCTTCCAGGTGCAGCAAAAATAACATTGATCGTACCTAGAGGAGGCCTTGATGAAGTGCTACCCTGGTTCGCCGCTCCTGAGTGGTTTCCCTGTCCATTAGGCCGATACAAGAACTGCTTTAACCTTCCTTTCTTAACCAATTGCTCCAAATGGTTCCACAGAGTCCACAATCCTTAGTGGTATGACCCCTCTCCTGGTGATAATGGCAATGGAGGTTTTGGTTGCATCTTAAGGGGTCCCCTGCCATCTTATTGGGCCACTTGAAGTATGACTCATGCTTGATTTTCTTTAACAGCTGTTGCACTGGTTCCTTAAAAACGGTATTGACCACTTGTGGGGCGGTAGGACTAGCTTGCCTGAAAAAATCTCTTCCAAGCCTGTTATTGTTGTATTTTTCCAACCTGAAATCCCTCCTCTCCTGAGGGATAACCTTCACATTTCCCTTTCCTTGCTGCTGATCTTCCTCAACTCTCTTGTATTCATCGATGCGATCTATGAGCTGACGCACGCTCCTGACAGGTTTTTTGGTCAAAGATTTCCTCAAGTCGTGCTCCGTAGGTAGGCCGACCTTGAAGGTCCTTTTCGCCACATCATCAAAGTCCCCGTCAATCTCATTGAACATCTCCTAGTACCTGTCTGAATATGTTCTCAGAGTTTCTCCTTCTCTCATGGACATGGACAATAATGAATCTAAAGGCCGAGGAACCCTACTGCATGTGATGAAATGAGAGCCAAATGCCCTAGTAAGTTCCTTAAAAGAATTGATAGAGCCTGCCCTTAAGCCATCAAACCACCTCATCGCAACAGGTCCTAGGCTGGAAGGGAAGATCTTGCATATCAAAGTTTCATTCTTAGAATGTACCGCCATCCTTTGACTGAAATGACTCACATGCTCCACAGGATCTATTCGTCCATTATAAATGGTAAAGGCTTGTTGTGTGAAGTGTCAAGGGAGCATCCCTTCTTCCAACTTGCGCGTGAAGGGTAACTTGGAAATTTGATGTAATGCCCTACCCATAGCATCGTTTCCTAGGCCCCTGGAAGAAGAATTTTTACCCTTCCGCCCATGCAGGTTGTCATCCTCGTAAGAGAAGGATTCATTTGGGGGAGTCCTTGACCTCGGCCTGTAATTGTCATCCCCGGAGCCCTTAGAGGAGGGATCAGAGAAAGAAGGAGTTCGCCTTCGCCTTTCGCGATGCAACTTCCTCTTCAGGTTGTCAATTTCCTTCTGCATGGCTTTTGTATTTTCCTCATGAGGAACTCTGCATCCCCCTCATGAATGACTCCTACTCCTGCTGGTGCGTGTTGTGTGTACACTCCCTTCTTGGTCTTCCTCGTGCTTAAGATGCAAGGAATGATCTTCATGTTAAGACCCCACAGACTCTGTATGGTATGGACCTGAGCCTACCATAATGCCAAACCCCCTAGAATACAAGACTTTCCACAGACGGCGCCAATTGTAAGGACACAATTTGGGCCCGGACCCACAATTAGAAGGGGATGGGCCTGAGAGGCCTTTTTACAATGAAATTTGTAGAGAAAGTGGGCTTGAAATTTAGGTTCTAAAGATGTTTAGGTAACAAAGAATGATTGGCTTTGATCACAGTGGCACATATGAAGAACTATTTATATGAATACGAAAGAAATCTTCTCCTCGGACATAAGCTGAGGAAAATTTGTATTACTGCTTCCCAAGATAGATTACAATTATGGATCGTAAGGTCTACTGTGTCCTTTTTCTTCCTCCTTGCTTAAGGTCCCTTCTTTCTTTTATACTTCCTCCTTTCTTTGCTCTTCACCCTCCACATCACGGTTAGATTGCTCCTTTAGATACTTGTTCCATCCACCTCCCCTGAAGTCTGTGGAGATAGGAGCCAAGTTCCACCATGATGCTCAGGTCTCACTTCCTCATTAATGTGGCAAGAATATCAGTTGCAGAGCATTCAATGCGGGGGCGATGGTAACAGCTTTTATCTTAGATATTCCACTGCCCTTCTTCTTATCCTCCATGTGTACTGTTACTACCCTAACCTATAGGAATTTCTAGAGCATAGCCTGTGGATATTAACCAACCCTTCTCCTACCTCGGTTTCACATAGCCGAGGACACAATCTTCCTTGGACATATTTATTCAAACATTATCTCTTCTTTTACTTAGTATTTTCTTATGAGTTAACATTCATACATCCTCGGACCATTTAGTGTCCTCGGATTAGGCTTCTAGCCCGAAGAATACTCTTGGGCCACCCCACATATATTCCTGGGCCCAAGGACCCTACACTCATAATTTATTTATTTGATTTGATTTTTTTTATTTAATCATAAAAAATATTTTTAAAATTTTTTGAAACTTTGACAATAGATCTTCATTTTAAAAAAACTAGCAGATGTCCAGTGCGATGCACAAGTACTGTATAAATTTATTTTTAAATATTCTATTAAAAAACCATTTTTTTTATATAAAATTGTCTTTATGTTTGTGCTCAATACTTATTCTTAATATTGTTGCCTCTATCATTGCTCCTAGCCATGAATTATCTTCCTTCTTAGATTGAAACTTGTCAATAACATATGCTAAATCTCCCTCTAAGATGATATATCTTACACATATCTCATCAAAATTAACAGCCTAGACAATTGTTGTTAGTTTTGCTTTCTCCAAATTTACAACTTAATGCTGCAATGAACAACTTGTTATCATTTGTTTCTGGACTTTCTCAAGTGCCACATTAGAGATAAGAACTAATTAAAATTTAAAAGATAAGAACTCTTTATTTTGTTAGGTTCATAATTTTAGGATTTCCTCAAGTGCCACATTAGAGATAAAAAATCTTCAAAATATGGTATTTGTCTCAAACATGTGTATTATTTAAATGCTTCCATGCCATACGGTTTTATGTTTTTATATAAATTTCACACGTTTCTTATTATTTTATATGAGAAATATAGAGGAATGTGAAAGAAAATATAGATTTAAAACCTAATAAATTTTAATTGTTTACAATTATATGTCCAATTTGGCTGATTAATACCCTAAACAATACGCAATAGAAAAAGGTAAAATCTTCAATTCTTATTCCTCAAACTTCCTCATTAGCCAAGCAAAGGATTTTTTTTCTTCTATAATCAAATCATAAAATCTATTATAATTGAAGGTACACATAAAAACATACTTGAACCTTATGAAGTTACGATCAAACTACAAAAAATCATGTTAAAAAATTGAAGAATTTGAATTATATGAGCAAAAAAAAAAAAAAAAAAAATTACCTAGCTTCAATGATCTTGACATTGGTTTTCATCCGCTATTCCACTTAGCTATAGGCACAACCCTTTTTCTCAAGTTACTAAAGAAGCATTTAAAGACAAAATTGGTGCTTCTAATTTGTAAAACAAGTTTGTTTTCATGTCAAACATTTGAATTAGTGATTTTTTTCTGGTTTTTTATTAGACACCCCAAAACATATAAAACAAAAAATTAACCTTTAGTATATAGACAATAAGAACCGGAGAGACAAACATTTGAACACAATTTAAGCCAAAGAGGCAAAGACACACACTTGAACAATATAATATAATATTTATATTATTCTAGAACTCCATCTATGCTTCTCATGATTTGGCAAACCATTAGATTAATTACATTAAAATTAAAGCAAAAATAGGCATGAGTGAAGCACTTATAGTATCCAAAGAGAGAAGAAATTAACAAAGCTTTAGTGTGAAAGATAATTTTTTGTAAACGTGGAGAACATGAATGTGGTGGATTTGAGGGCCTTTCATCTTTTGCACTCATTCCTTAAAGGTTGAGACAAAACCACATGCATGACATGACCAAATGCATGGGAAAGAGAAGAGATAGAAGTATAAGAGAATAGCAAGAGGTGAAAAGAGACATGGGTTTGTGTTACAATGTAATTGCACCAGGTATGCTAAAAGACATGAAGGGAAAACAGAAGTGGATCAGTAACGTCTCACTTAATGATAGAGTTTTTTTTGTTTTATTTTTTATTTTTGTTTTGGCTGAATGCACCAGGTATGCTAAAAGATATGAAGGGAAAACAAAAGTGGATCAATAACATCTCACTTAATGATAGAGTTTTTTTGTTGTCAACGCGCCTCGCATTCATCTGATAAGGCTTGGACCTAGTTGGATAGACCCGGTTGTATCTTTTCTTAAGAATGACATCCTTCCCGAGGACAAATCTGAAGCTGATAAGGTACATCGAAAGACACCACGCTTCTGGTTGTTCGAGAATCAGAAACTATATAAACGATTCTTTTCTGGACCATATCTGTTGTGTGTGCACCCAAACTTAACGGAAGGGCTTTTAGAAGAACTACATGAAGGGATTTGTGGCAGCCACACTGGGGGAAGATCCTTAGCCCACAGAGCTCTAGCTCAGGGGTATTGGTGGTCCAATATGCAAAGGGAGGCTCAAGACTACGCCAGGAAATGTGATCAATGCCAGAGGTTCGCCCCTAACATTCATCAACCTGAAGGAGTTCTTAACCCCATTTCTAGTCCTTGGCCCTTCGCACAGTGGGGATTGGATATAGTTGGACCATTTCCAAGGGTAACAGGTAACAAAAGATAGCTGCTCGCAGGAACGGATTACTTTACTAAATGGGTCAAGGCTAAGCCTCTGGCAAACATTAGAGACGTTGATTCCAAGAAGTTTGTGTGGAAGAACATCGTCACTAGATTTGGAATACCACATACACTTATATTAGACAATGGTGTTCAATTTGATAGCAAAGCTTTTAGGAAGTATTGCGGTGATATGGGCATCATAAACAGATATTCCACCCCAGCTTATCCTTAGGGAAATGGACAAGTCGAGGCCGTTAACAAGGTCATAGTTAGTGGGCTGAAGAAAAGGTTAGACGACGTGAAAGGTAGATGGGTGGAGGAATTCCCACATGTCCTGTGGACGTATCGGGCCACACCGCGTAGGTCCACTGGAGAAACACCATTCTCTATGACTTATGGAGCTGAGGCAGCGATAACCTTAGAATTTGGCTTTCCCACCCTGAAGACGAGTTCTTTTAACCCCCAGAGCAACGATGGAGTCCTGGAGAAACATCTTGACTTACTTGAAGAACAACGCGAGGCAGCCATGGTCCAGATGGCTTATTATCAACAAAAACTTAAATGGGAATATGATGCCCACGTGAAGCTAAAGCCACTAGCACTTGGGGATCTCGTATTAAGAAAGGTTGTGGGCACTTCAAGGAACCCAGCTTGGGGTAAGCTCGGACCAAACTGGGAAGGCCCCTATCGAATTGTTTCAGTAGCAGGTATAGGGTCGTATCGAGTAGCTGATCTAGATGAAAGAATTGTACCACGCCCATGGAATGTAAATAACCTGCGAAGGTATTATTATTAATAAAGTGTGTTTTTGTTTGTAATCAGTTCAAAGTTGTAAATACCGCAGGAGTTTCCAACTACTATCCATAAGAATCAAACAGAAACTTGGTTAAGTGTAGTCCTCGGACCACAAACCTTGTGGAAATTGATATCTTTTCATTTGTTAAATAGAACCTTAGTTATGCCGGGTCTTCAGACCTCCTACTTTGGGAAAATTAACATTTGAAGTTACTACTCTTAAGAATCAAACAGAAACTTGGTTAAGTGTAGTCCTCGGACCACAAACCTTGTGGAAATTGATATCTTTTCATTTGTTAAACAGAACCTTAGTTATGCCGGGTCCTCGGACCTCCTACTTTGGGAAAATTAACATTTGAGGTTACTACTCTTAAGAATCAAACAGAAACTTGGTTAATTGTAGTCCTCGGACCACAAACCTTGTGGAAATTAATATCTTTTCATTTGTTAAACAGAACCTTAGTTATGCCGGGTCTTCGGACCTCCTACTTTGGGAAAATTAACATTTGAAGTTACTACTCTTAAGAATCAAACAGAGAATTGTTAAGTGTAGTCCTCGGACCACAAACCTTGTGGAAATTGATATCTTTTCATTTGTTAAACAGAACCTTAGTTATGCTGGGTCCTCAGACCTCCTACTTTGGGAAAATTAACATTTGAAGTTACTACTCTTAAGAATCAAACAGAAACTTGGTTAAGTGTAGTCCTCGGACCACAAACCTTGTGAAAAGTGATATCTTTTCATTTGTTAAACAAAACCTTAGTTATGCCGGGTCCTCGGACCTCCTACTTGGGGAAAATTTACGTTTGAAGTTACAACTGTTAAGAATCAAACAGGAACTTGTCTAAGTACAGTCCTCGGACCGTAAATCTTGTCACTTTTCTTACTCTTATCACATGTTATAGGGAAATTATTATCTCTCCATTCGTTAATTTGGATCTTAAGTTCTTCATTTTTGAGTGACAAATCAATTCTTGTGAGGAATGGTCTTTGGACCTTACGCCCTACTGAAAGTAATACATCAGGTTACAAAGGTTTAACATTTAAGGTTATGTGAGTTATCTACACTGTGACATTATTTAATATATAAGGTTATGTGGCAATTTAAAAGTCCTAATGGTTTGCATGGTGGAGTCATATTTATTCTGTTTTCCCTGTCAACTATTTGTTATTGCAAACTTTCGTGGCAAACACAAGAAGAATAAAGCAAAACAAAGGCAACAATATTGAAAGCCGAATGAAAATGTTTTTCATTAATTATATACAAGGAAGGGGAGTACAAAAAAAATTCCTAGACTAGGCCCTAAACTAGGGAAGGGGGGTCTTGAAGGGAGCTGCTGCCAGCCTCGGTACTCTTCAATTCCAATTCAAAGGTCGACAAGGCCGGTTTCCCTTTGTCTGTTGAAGGAATGAGGGGCTCCACGCTGGGGACTTCCTCCTTTTCGGCACCGTCACACTTGTCCTTCTCTTTATGGGAACCTTTAGGTTCTGTAGGAGTAAGAGCAAGCTCTTGCACCACAGGAGGAAGAGCAGGAGAGGTAGGAACAGGAGGGTCTTCAATTCCCTGTATGTCTAGGGGAAGCCAAATGTTCTCGGGCTTCCTCAGTTCGGAAACTTGAGGAACCCCTGCTGCATTCATGGCCTCTCCCAAGACCTGTTGACAGTACTCACGGCACAAGGCCGCAAAGGCCTCTGTCAGCTCCTCTTGCGTTTTGATAACCCCCTCCTGATAACTGGCCTTTTTCGCGGCCTCCAGGGCGTGCTTGTGGGCGTGAGCTTCCTCTTTCGCCCGTGTAAGCTCCTTTTCCAAGTCGGAGCGTGCCTGTTGGACTTGGGCAAGCTCGTCATCCTTTTGACGGAGGAGCTTATGCTGCCCCTCCACTTGACTCCCCATCGTCTTCAAGCTGGCCTTGTCGCCGTCTCTCTCTCTTTTCAGGTCGGCCAGCTGTGAAGTGAGCTTCCCTTTCTCTGCCAGGGCCTGGTCCAGAGACCTTTCTGCCTCTTGTCTTAACTCCTGCTCCATCCCAGTGCGCTTTCGAGAATCCTCCACGAACTTCTCGGCCGCAAAAACCTCTTGGATGGACTGCAAAAATGTTAGGAGGGTGAATGCAGTAAAGTGTTTATATATAAATACAAAATATAAGTGCGAGGTGGAACTTACCAGAGCTAAACCCCTTTTCAGTGAGAGGAACAGCTGCGGCTGGCCCATCTTCTCCAAGGATTCCATATCCTTGGGCAACAGAAGAGGACGTTCCAACACCTCGGCTAGATGGTGGGCGTGGCCTTGTTGGACGGCCCTGATGCTGGAGTGGCAGGGAATAGGGGCGTCGTCCAGCCTCAAGTCAGGAGACCAGGTGGCTGGTGCTCGTCGCACCTCGGCCACTTCCCTGATCTCCCCACTCTCAACTGAGCGGGCACGCCCTTTGCCTTTGTCCGGCTTCTGTTGTTGGGCCAGCGGCGGTTGCTGTTTTAGTTTCTTTGCTTTCTCCCCACCAGCCCCCTCGGCGTCCACCTTTCTCTTCTTCTTAGAATCATCTGTGGGAGGTTTTGTCTTGGCTGAAGGAGGGGGTGGTGGCAAAGCAGGGGGAGCTTGGGCCCCTTTTGCTCCTTTCTTTGCCACTCGGGCACCTCTATCGGTCATGAGATCCTTGAGCTTGTCCATTTCTTCTTCGACTGAACTGTCATCTGGACGCGCTATCAGTAGACCCGCGATCCCAGAGGCCTCGGCTTCTTCTTCCTCCTCGTCGGAGAGGATAACAAATGGGTTTCCGCGAGGTCATGGAAAGTCCTCGAGCTGGAAGTGTTCTATCTCCTCGTCCAAAGTGTTTGAAGAGGACACTCGCTCCTCTGGGACAGCAATGCCCTGAGAGTGCACAGTGGGGGGGATCGCCGCTATGGGTTGTGTGTACAAAACGATGTGAGGTGCGTCAGGGAGATCGCGGTCCTCCAAAAAGTGGGGTCGGGCTACGTTTATCCTCTTTTGTCTTCAGTCACCCGCAACTATGGCATTGTCTATCTCTTGGAAGTCTGAGGAAATGGGATTATACCCTAAAATCAGATGAGCAGCCTTGAGTTGTAGGTCCTCACTGACAAACACCTCGGAGCGCAGTACTCGGTTTAGATCTGCAACGTTGCAATGGCTCAAGCGTGGGCGAACATGTTGCTTATCTGCAAAGAGAGACATCAAAGCAAACGAACATGGTCAGATTCACACAACATATAATAAACTTAAATAAACATGAATACATGTGAATACGCATTTTTGTGAGTGTTAGAGGAAGTTGTGCAGTGAGGAGGTTAATCCTAAGGTGTCGCACCTGGATCTCCCCACTCAATTAGGCAGTGGAGGCCGTCGTGCCAGTTCCCAGAGACGATCAGGTAGTCATCCTTCATGCCTTTGTTGGATTTGGGCAGACAGGAGATTAGCCTAACGACGCTGGAGCGGGATTTAATGTAGTAACCTACATTGGTGAGTTTATGGCACTCGTACAGAAAGACGACATCGTGCCAGGTGAGGTTTAGACCCATTTGCTCGTTCAGAGTATCGACGCTACCCAAAACTCTAAAAACGTTTGAGGTGCACTGATCGGGACACAACCGGTGGTTGCGGAGGTACTCCCTAGTTACAGGCTTCATTGGGAGGGTCATCCCACCCTCTACAAAGGCTACCATTGGGATGATAACCTCTCCAGCCTTTCTAGAGCCGACCACGGCTTCCGCCGGGCAATATTTTAAACCTACATCGCCGGGAATGTGATACTTGGCTCTGAAGCCTTCCATTCCAGCGGCGGTATCAACTAGACACTTAAATTTTCCCATCAGAGAGGGACGAAAGACTAAACTCTAAAAGTGAAAATGTCTACAAGGATAGCCAAGGACAAGATCCGAGGAGAAAAGGTTAAGAAAAGAAGAATAAAAAACTTACGAATCTCAAGTTGTGCAAATTTCCATGGTTTTCTGCGGGTAAAGTATGTTTACTGATGTTTTGATGGGATTAGTCCCTGATGAATTAAATGAAGGCGCAGGTTCCCGAAGCGTCATGGTGTGCGGAAAGCGGCCTCGCAATTATATTTGTCCCGCCCAAATTTTCGTGAAATAACGAGGACTGTTGGATGCCCATCTCACCGTTGAACGTGGGGGACAAGGTGTAACTTATAGTAATAAATGCGCGCGTTTTTAAAAATAAAATCGCCAAGTGGCATCTTCTGGAACGCGAAACGGTTTCCACACGTGCAATCGTTCACAAAGTATGCAGAGTTGGTTCTCATTAGATCAAAACCTTATTTTTCTCCTCGGATGTTGAAAATTAGAGTTTTGAGGGGCTATTGTGGGGAGTGAAACGACCTCGGTGGGTATATGGGCCTTTGGGCCATGCTAAGGAGGGTCGACCTGCTCCTGGGTTAAGATTTTGTTAGTATTACGGGTTGGCCCATACGCCGAGGATCCGAGGATTTATCCGAGGGGTGATTTGCTCCTCGGACGGATATGGAAGAACCAGAGACTTCATTATAAAGGTTAAGGGACGACTCGGTGAAGACCAATGGTTAAAAGGGGTGAACCCTTGAATGTCCTAGAAGCACCGATATTTGAGAAATACCAAAGATAAAGGCTGCCACTTCCACATTAAAGACTCGACACCTACTTCCCTGGCCGCATTAATGGGGAAGTGACCCCTGAACAGTGAAAAGAAAACTTCTGGTCACTATCCAGAGGCACTAAGGAGAAAAATATCTAGGGGGAAGGGGGTGAGAACAACACGTGGTAAAAGTATCAGAAAGAGAAGTTTTTAAAGGGGAACTTAGAACAATAAAGGGGGATCTTCTTTTTGTAACAAAAAAAAAGAAAGAAAAGAAAAATAATAGAAAAGGAATTCTTGGCTTACGTCCGAGGAGGTTTATTTGCAATAATTGTTTGTTGTTAATAAGTGTTTTTAGCTTTGGAATTGTTATCAAATCCTCAATACTTCTAACCTGAGTTTTAAGCCCACACTCTAGAAATTTATATTGTTGAAGGCTCATTGGGCCTGAGCCCGTAGCTGTTCTTGGGTTCAGGTGCAATTGTGCACCTACAATTATTATTATTATTATTATTATTATTATTATTATTATTATTATTATTATTATTATTATTATTATTATTTATCTAAAGAAATTTATAAAAACAAAAAAGTTTTTGTCACTATCAACTGAAAATTAAATTCATGTTGCATGTTTTATTAAAACATTTATTGTTATTTTGTCTAAAATGCATTTTGCATATATATATATATATATATATATATTTTTTTTGGAGGGAAAAGACTACAAAGCTTATATTAATGAAAGTTGGCTAAATCAACCTATAATACAAGATAAACTTGTGGTGGAACATCTTCTATCCTAACTACAAAATTAGAAATATGTAAAGCATGTCTAGCTAGACTGTGAGCAACTTTATTACCTTCTCGCTTAGTATGAGAGTAATGCGAACATCTTCAATCAATAATCCATCAGGCGTTAGGACTTAGGATGTCCTTGTCATGTTGCAACGCCAACATATTTTGTTAAAACATTTATTATTACTTTATTTAAAGAAATTGATAAAAACAAAGTTGTCTTTATCAACTGAAACTTAGATACATGTTGCATATTTTGTTAAAAGACTTATTGTTATTTTATCTAAAAAAAATTGATAAGAACAAATAATGTTGTTGTAACTATCTAAATTTTTTTTTTATCCAAAATATTGATGTAATTTGGTGAAGTCACTTGGTGCAACCAAGCTATAAAAAAATTGTTGCAATTAGTGAAGCCATTTGATACGACCATGAATTCTAAACCCAAATTTTATTTTAAAAAGAATTATTGTTATTTATCTAAAATGCATATTACATATTTTGTTAAAACACTTATTATTACTTTAGGGCAAGACTTAGGTACTAAATTTAGGTGTTGATCTTTAGGTTCCTCTCTTAAGATTCTGCCATGTGGATTTTTTTTCATGGGATGGAAGTGTATTTTTTAATTAAGTAGACACATGGCTAAGTCTTAAGAGGGGAACCTAAGAAACAACACCAAAGGTACTGCACCGAAGCCTTATCCATTACTTTATCTAAAGAAATTGATAAAAAAAAATAAGTTGTTATCTCTATCAACTGAAACTTAGATGCATGTTGCATATTTTATTAAAACATTTATTGTTATTTTATTTGAAGAAATTGATAAGAATAAATAAGTTGTTATAGCAAACATTCTCTAGAATTTCTCTTAGGTTCGAACCCATAGCTGATGATAGAACTAGAATAGATACACGGGAGGGACATGGGAACATAAAAAAGGAAAGAGAGGGATGGGCTTTCTCTAGCTTTTGGCACAGCGAGCCCTAGCGGGAGGCCCCCGCTAACCCGAGCGAACATTCAAATATCTGCCCTACATTCATTCGTGAAGGTACCCCTAATGGGTTGAAGACCATATCAAAAGTTCTTCTCTCCCAATTGGTTGGACCATAGGTGTGATGATTTACTTCACAGGTTAGGTCTCTCTGGTTCAAGTCCAGGATGGCCTAGCTGCGCCATGAGGACGATACCGAAAAATATTTTTATACAAACATTAATTGGTTGTGTATTAGCAGATGACACACACACACACACACACACACACACACACACACACACATATATGGGCCCATGATGCATTTCCATTAGAAATCAAGATATTGGGAATATCTCTATCTAAAAAAAATATTTTTATTCAATTTTTTTTTTGAGAAACAAACACACACATACACTTACAAGGGAGAGGGAAAGTGGTTCTAGCATAAAGGCATACCACAATTCTATTCAAAAGCCATGGTAACTTATAAGGGAGAGTGAGCCAAGTTATATTACACACAACACACTCTCATAAGCCATGGTACAAAAATATTGCTGTAATTTGATGAAGCCACTTTTTTTGTTTTTGCCGGAAACACTATTTTTGTCCTTATATTTTCGCCCTATTCCTACTTTGGTCCCTACTTTTCATTTTTACCGCTTTAGTCTCTAGTTTGAAAAACGAGTTCCGTTTAGGTCCCTACCTTCTTCTCTCTAATGGAAATATCCTATGTGACTAATGGAGTGCACTATTGGCACTCAGAACGCCTATGTGGCCACTAAAATAATAATAATTTTTTTTTAATTTGGCATTTAAATAATGCCACATCAGCATTTTGATATTAAAATAATCCACGTCATTTTTTTAAATAATTATTTTAAAATAAAATAAAATTTTAGTTATTATTTAATTATTTAAATAATAATTAAAATAAAATTTTCTTTTTCGTTCATGTTCTTTATGTTCTTTGTGTTCTTACTCTTCACGTTCTTCATGTTTTTAGTAAATTAATTCTTATTTCTTTTCTTTTCTTTGCCTTTCCAGTACTCTCTTTATAACCAAACAAATCAAAATTCAAAACTTAGATCAAACAATAATCAATATACACCAACCAATATCCAGAAATCAACATACACCCACCAAATTTTAAAACCCAGAAATTGACGTACACCAACATCAAACCTAGAAATCAACATACACCCCAAACCCAAAAATCAACATCGGAATACAACATACATCACAAACCCACAAACAGAAATCAACATACACCACAAACCCAGAAATCAACATACACACAAACCCAAAAATCAACATCGGAATACGACATACGCCACAAACCCACATACCTAGAAATTAGCATACGCCACAAACCCACAAACCTAGATCAACAAGACTCACAAGCCACAGACCCACCATCATAATACACCATTATCTATCTCCACCACGATCTACACCATTGAGCTGAGAGATAGAGAGATGAAAGTGAGAAATTTACCGATTTAGGAGAGAGAGACAATGATCCATGAGATAGAGAATCGAGAGATAGAGAAAGTTTGAGTGATTTGGGGTTGAGTTTGAGCGAATTGTGAGATAGAGAAAGTGGGTAGGTCAAAGAAAGAAAAGAAAGAACCATCGCCGGTTGTGGTGGTGACAGCAGTGGCGATGAGCGGAGGATGCTGGCCATGGAGTTAGAAAGAGTTGTGAGAGTTTTGGAAGAGAGAGGAAGGTAGAGAGAGTAAGGTTTGAGAATATTTTAGAAGGAAGGGGAATTGGTTTGATAAGGTAGTGTTGGGGTTTGAAGTTTTTCTTCTGAGTGTGTGAAAATTTTCTGGGTTTGTGAATGAAAACTTTTTGGGTTTGGATGCAAGAGAATACATGAAAAGAAAAGAAAATAAAGACAAAGAAAAGGCAAGAAAATAATCAAGGATTAATTTGCTAAGAATATGAGTCATGTTTTAGGGAAGAACACAAAGAACATGACGATGTTCTTCCAAAAATATTAATAAAAAGAATATAAAAATTAATTTAATTATCTTTTTTTAAAAAAAATTAGAAATTGAGAATTTTGTTATTAATTTTTTTTATTGTGTTTATTTATTTAAATGCTAACATGGACTATTTAAATGCCAAATTAAAAATTATTATTATTATTATTATTTTAATAGCCACGTAGGCATTTTGAGTGCCAACAATGCACTCTGTTAGCCACATAGGGATCAAAGTGGGAATAGGGTGAAAATATATGCACGAAAATAGTATTTTTTTTTTTTTTGAGAGAGAGGTGAAGCCACTTGAGCAACCACAACTTAGAAAAAATTGCTGCAATTTAGTGAAGCCATTTGGTACAACTACGATTTTCAAGCCCAACTTTTATTATAAAATAATAATACAATATGCCTAACTTTTATTATATAGTATAATATATGATCAGACACAATTCTAAAAAAAGCAAAAGGCATGTTGCCAACTTCAAAAACTTCGTGGTTTCGCCCAAAAACAAAACACAAAATCCATTGTTTTATTACGACAATGTTTTGGAAGCAACTCAATAACCAAATCAATGACTCAAAAACCCCAAGAACGAACCTTTACCTGCTGAAAGGAAAGGACCCAATGAACCCATGGTTGATTCCCTGTGTTTGTGGTGGCCAATGTTGCTACCTTCGTTGTGGTCATCTACATCAACAACTGCCCCAAAAACAATTGTTGGTCCCTATTTTGCTACGTGAGTTTTCTCTGCATTGCCCAAGTCTCACTACTTTTTTTTTTCCTGTGATTTTTTGTTTGCTTTTGGGCGAAACGACTCCGTTTTGAAAGCTGGCTGTAGTGCCTTTTGCTTTCTTTCAAACTATGGGTGCGTTTGTTTCGACAGTAAAGCAATTCCGGAAAATGTTTTCAGTATTTGCAGGTGTTTGGTAACACCGAAAATTTTGGTCAAACGGAAAAGAGGAACCAATTGACTGTAAAATAAACCCCCCCACCCGTAAAATGAATTCCATGTCTATTTTACCTTCAAATTGAGTTTTCCGTTGGAAAACAGAGAAGGAGAGGGAGAGAGCAACAACCCACGCTAGAAGAGAGAGAGAGAGAGCTAGAGGGAGATCGCCGGTGAAGCCAAGATCATGCCGTCCTCAACCCAAAGGCCTGCCGTCGAGCTCGCGCCGGGCGAGATCGAGGCGCGATCTCGCGCCGTCAAGCTCGCGCCGGGCGAGATCCATGCGCGTGATCGCGCCGGCGAGATCGGTGACCCACCGATCTTCCTCCTCCCTGTCTCACCTCCCTCTCTCAGTTTAATTTGATTTGGCCATGGTGTTTTATTTGATTTTTGTTTGTTTAGAAGTTGGTGGATTGTAATGTTCTATTATAAAATTTGTTTGGAATGTGAGAAAATGGTTGAGAAAATGTGAGAAATCAGTAAAAAATTTGCATTTTCAGAATGTTACCAAACACTTGAAAATATTTTCCAAAGTATTTTTTAAAATGCCACAAAACATCTAAAAATATTTTCCTTTCCCGAAAATATTTTCACCTGAAATTATTTTACACTCGGAAAATATTTTACACCCAACCAAACGCAGCCTATGTTGAATTTGGACGAGAGGGAAAAAAAGAAAAAACCCACGTCAGCATGGGTTAGTTAACTAACTGATAATTTTTAAAATTTTAGGGTGTAAAATTTTAGAAACCTCAAACTTTACAGTGTATTTTACAATTTATCCTAAAAATAAATAAATATTTATGTATATTTATAGTTTTGTTGTTAAAAAATTTATTAGAAATATTATTATACCCCATTAATTCAAATGGATATTACAAAAAAATTAATATCACATTAACCCCATTATTTTTATAATTTAATTTATTTTTCCATTTTATTGTGATTAAATTACTAGGGGAAAGTATATAATAAATCTCATAGTTATCCTTGGGACTTTTTCAATAAAAGAAAACCCCACCTTAAGTACACTTGAGAGATTTTCAAACCCAATTTTCATGAGCAGTTAAAAATTTAGTGTAAAGTGAGGGCCAAACTGAATTTTTTTGTGGGTTTCTATGATTTTGCATTTTTTTTTTTGGCATTATTGTCTTTTGAACTTTTTGACCTCTGTTTGACTCAATTAAGTTACCATTGGAAAACTTACAACGTAAACTTTAAAAATGTCCACTTTGTGGCTTCAATTTTCAAATTTAGCAAGCTTGATGCTTTAGAAGATGGTATCAAACTTAGATTTCATTTGAAAATTTCCATTTTGACATTTTGATCAATTCTTTTTTCTTCAAGGAAAATTTTAACAATCCAAACTTATCAAATTCAAATTCATCACAAGATCTTTCCAATGACTCCTTATTTGGGCCAATCCAGGATCATTTTGTTATAATTCAATTTAATTAAATTACAATCAAGCTCTTTGGAACACTTTTATCTAAAAACTGACAGGTGTTTGAGCACTTTTTCGTTGTTTTTGTGATATCTTGCTAGTTTTAAGTTTGATTTGAACCCGCGAGTTGTCATTCTAAAGGTAATTTAAAAAATTCACAATATGGGTTCAAATTTGTTCCAATTGAAGGTTCATATTTTTGGTCAAGTCAAGGGCAAACTTGGGTTGATTATGATCAAACTTTGTCAAACTTTTGAAAAATGCTTGAAAATATTGATTTTGATATGAAATAACAAAATGTAGCAATTAGATGATTTTTTTAATTAAAAATTCTAGTTTTATTGTCAGTAAACTCAGTCAAAGTTTGGTTAACATAGGACATTTTGATCATTTGGACTCTTGAATCTTGATACCAAAAATTAGATGATTTGACATTTGATCAAGGTAAATTAAATTGTTTTTCACAATTCCTTGATCTCAAGGTCAAAATTTTAATTTTTGCAATTTGTAGGCTCAAATTGGGATTTTTGACACACAAAGCAAAATACAATATTGACATTGCCTTCTACAGGTATATCAAACCGACAATCTTGATATCAATGGAAGTGAATGTAAGTTATTATTAAAAGATTCCATTGACTATATTGTCTATTGACCATCTTCAAATAATGAGATTTTGACAAGGACCCTAGTATATATTTTCATAGATACATCTAGAATGTTTTTTTTTTTTTTTAGAAACCAAACCAAATTATCATTTATAATTATAAATAAGCCAAATCGAAGTGCAAAGCCTCCACAGCAGGGGGAGGAGAGTTCTCAATCCAAAAAATATTAGAAGAAATATGTCTAGCATAACGAGTTAAAGCATGATCCACAGAGTTGGCATCACGGTGAATACTAGAGACTTGGAGAGTGGCAATAAGTGCCTTGATATCAGCAAAAACGTGGCCAAGCCGAGAACACAGAACCAGTGGAGAAAATAGAGTTCATGACTGTAGAATTGTCACCCTCAATCACCAAAGTCAATGAAGCCCAGCTCCGTAGCAAATTTAATGGCCCTATTGCGGAGTTGGGCTTCATTGACAAACCTGAGAGGTTTATCTTTCATTGCCCAGTACTGCTCTTGGTCTTTCCTTGATGTTAGCTATTGCAACCCCACCAAAAACAAAAACAAAAAAAAAACATTTTTAAAAAACTCCAGCACATTTTCTCGAGGACCTTCATAGACAATTTGGCCATTTGAGAGAAGAATTATTTCATCGAATAGTTCATAAGTTTCTGGAGGTGGTTGGAGAAGAGAGATGACGGCAGTTCCATTGAGAATACGGAGGGATTGCTCGAGTGAATTTACAATCTGAAAAGTTGTTGAGTTGTCCAAGCCAGTGGATATCTCATCCATGAACAATGCCTTGCTGGTCAAAGAATCAACTTAAAGTACATATCACAATTTACGGATTTCAATTTGAGTATGCAACATGAGTGTCCAACTTAAAAGTACCCTATTTTGGGTTCATACGTTTTGGTGTTGTACATATTTAATATAAGTTTGATATGAGTTTCGATTATTATGATAATCTCTTTTAAAAAAAATAAATAATTTATTTAAATAAAAATTATACATACATACATACATACATACATACATGTATATATTTATTTATTTTACGTTAAAAAAATGAATAACTGTCCTAAAAATTATGTTTGTCTATCCATAGCCTTTATGTTTTAAAAGATTTTCACTTAAATTTAGTCGTATCAAAGTAGACTGAAATGCTACATTAATGTAGCTCAATAAATGCATAAAAACAATAAGTGGTGCTAAAGATTTTAGATATTACGAGTTTGAGATTTTTTTTTTTAGATGCTTTCAACCCAAATATATCTTTTCCCATTATGTAAGTGCACAAAAATAGATTGAAGTGGACCAAAATAAACTTAAATGATTTGAATGGACCGAATTGGACTAAATGGAACAAAGTGTACCAAATAGGACCGAAGTGGATAGAATGGACCTAATAGAACTGAAGTGGACCTAATTGAACCGAACTGGACAGACTGGACCGAAGGAGACCTAATAGGAGCAATGTGGACTGAATATGGTGGACTGAATAGAACCAAAGTAGAAAAATGGACCGAGTAAGACCAAAGTGGACTGAATGGTCCGAATAGGACTGAATTGGATCAAAGTAGATAGAATGGACCGAATAGGACTAATGTGGACCGAATAGAAACAAATAGAACCAAAGTAGACATAATGGACCGAATAGGACTAAAGTAGACAGAATATGACCAATGTGTAATGAATAGGACCAAATTCGATAGAATAGGACCAATGTGGAGCATATAGGGTCAATGTGGACTGAATAGACTGAATTAGACCAAAGTGGAAAAAATAGGACCAATGTGGACCGAATTGATCCAATGTGGTTGAATGGACCGAGTTAGACCAAAGTCGACTAAATAAGTCCGAATGGGCGGAATTTGACCGAATAAAACTTTGGTGGACAGAATGTACTAAATAGGACTGAATAGACAGAATAGGACCAAATTGGACCGAATAAATCCAATGTGGATTAAGGCTCAATTAGTCTAAAATGGACTGAAGGGGAACCGAAATTGATTGAGTGCACTGAATTGGAACGAAAAGAAATTGTTTAATTTTTAGTAAGAACAAATTATCTTCAAAAAAATTTTGAGAAAAAATTATAACTTATATTACAATACAAAATAATTATTTATTTTTATGTATTGCGTAAGTCTGCGACTAGTAATAATAAATTTTAAGATTCATAATACTTATTTTCAAATTATTTACTTATTATTATATATAAGAATATTTAGCCAAAAAAAATAGAAAGAGAAAAGAACTTACTATAAGAAAAGAACTATCAAACTTGCACATTTTTATTCAATTAAAAAAAGTACATGCATATAGTATCCATGAGATTCTGATAAATTATGACCACAAAATGATGTAAACAAATTCATCATCTTCTCTGGAAGTTAAAAACCTTTATTGCAAAGGCAAAGCCGAATCCAAAAAGCAATGTGATTCCTATAATCACAATTGAAACCACTCCTAGGAAGTCAGTTTTAAAACCAAAATAACTCTTCATAAGTTCTTCTACTGTTAGACCAGTGTCAAGCCTGTCTTTGATGTCTCCAAACTGTGCACCAATCAATCCATACAATGTCCAAGCGAAAGGACATGCCCAATAGAACCATCTCCACCAAATAGGCATATACTGCAAAAATAATAAACCTTTAGATATCCATATGACATTGCCTTGTAGATGCTTGGAATGGATAGGGTCCAATTACTTACTGATCGTGGAAGTAGGAATCCTGAGAAGAGGTTCCACAAACCATAGAAGAAAGAAGCAAGTACAGCAGCTATGCTATAGTTTGGAGTGATGGATACTGTCAACATTCCAAAGAATGTGAAATACAAGAAGGTGAAGTACATGAAGAAGAGATTCAAAAAGAACTTTGAAGCTGAGGTCTCAAATCCAATCATGAAATAGACTATCGTTGCATATATGACAGCCTGAATGAAAATGTATGGGATCTCAATCGTAATCTGCAGATGAAACAGTAGAATCTTTAATTGGAGGAGCTTTTATGATTATATCTTGCTTAAATAACCAAACTTCATGAAAATATTCCAAATATTATCTAGTAAAATATTAATATTTATGATCATCTAATCATAAAGCCAATTTTATTACCTCAAACTCATTGTTAGATCATTTTTGTTATTTTATTTCCTGTATTCTTGCCTAAGGACCTATTAGATCATGTACTTAGGCATCCTGATGCAATCATATAACACCTCAATAGGGTATGTTAATGTGCATCTTTAGGCTTAACAACTGCCATCTCACATACATACATACTTACTTCAAAACTTTTAAATAATCTTTTACCAGAATAAATTCCAAAATCAATAATTTATTGCAATTGCAAAAAATATTAACAAACCATGTAATACGTTTGCTCTTGCTAAAATATAAGCATCATCTACCTGTGCAATGGCATATGGTAAAGGAGAATACATTCCAGCTGCTCTTTCTCGGTAGAAAACTGTTCTCTCAATAGCCACTACTGGCTGCACCAATGCAGCATTCTGAATCCCAATAAATAGAGAAGCAGCATACATGGAACCTACTGAATTGAAAATGTCTTGCTGCCTTATCCTGCAGTTCCAAAGAATCTTATCATATTAGTAACAAAAAAAAGAAAATGTTAAATCTATAGAATTTAACCTATTTGACTTTCCTCAATTAATTACCTTTTGGTGCCAAGATCCCAGAACATTGATCCAAACATTAAAGCTATGAAAATCGAGAATAATAGCCTTACTGCATTGTACTGTGGATTTCGCCAATATGACCAGTGCTGTTTCCATAGGCAAGCCTTACACTGGGTCAAAAATGATTGCGAGAATTGAGTAGCGAAGTGCAGATCTTTTGACATTGGCTGAGGTTTACTGAGTTCTTTGATCATTGCTTTGTTTCTCCTGAATTATTGACCTTACGGTGTTAATACACACACACACACACACAAAAATATATATATTTTCTACCACAGTCTTAATTAAGGAAAATTACAAACTAATGATCATTTTATTTATTTATTTAGTCCATTCTAGAAACCCTCTGACATTATTCTTTTGGAAATTTTACCTTCTTTGTCACTTGAATATCCCGAAAGTATTTAAAGAACATAAATTAAATGAATTTTGAATCGATGTGATTAAGGCCCACGAAAGAGAAAGAAGATTATGATCAGCTTTGATAAAAACCACAAGGAATCTTGTTGAAGTTCTTTCTAAGTTTGTTTTGTTTTACTTTTTGGTGTATAGTTTACATGAGATCACCTGTATAGTTCTGATTTATTGTATACATCGGCAAAATTAACACCCAGAACTGCTTCTTGTGCTGTATTTGTCACTTCTAACATCCATGTGGCTGGGTTAATTCCATCTCTAATTTTTTTAACTCCCCGGATTCCCTGGAGAAAGCATAAATAATCTATGTTAGTATGGCTTCAAATAGAGAAAATGTATTTCAAATAATATGTTAATAATTCTTAGTATCTAGTAATTAGCCTCACCTCAAAGTAACTGATCAAAAGTGAAGCACGGTGGCCTATTGGGCCGACATATATTTCTTCTCCTCCACTTTTCAAAAGATATAGCTGCAAATGTATACATAAGATTCTAATTCTTGTATGAAATGTAGAAACCATGACACCATTTTGTTCCTCAACCTTGGAGAGATCAATACCTCATCAAAGGCATCAAATATATCAATGCTTGGCTGGTGGATAGTGCACACCACAGTTCTTCCAGTGTCTACTGTGTTCCTCACTGTTCTCATCACTATTGCTGCTGCCCTGGCATCAAGACCTGAGGTTGGCTCATCCATGAATATTATAGATGGGTTTGCAACAAGCTCAGTTGCAATCGTCAGCCTCTTGCGCTGCTCGGTTGAGAGACCATTGACGTTAGGCAATCCAACAATTGATTCCCTTATTGAGTTCAGCTCCACAAGGTCCATGACCTCCTCAACAAACATCTGCAAACCATTACAGTGAACACATTCAACTTGTTAGAAAAGAATTTGAAAATTTTGTCTCCTTTGGCCTTATATTATATGGGTGTTTCAGCATGTGTGAACTACCAAGATGGACTAGCCACAACAAGATAGAAGCTAAATAGGTATGCATTGAAATGTTGAAAATGATGAGTGATGGTCATTCCTATTTCACTAGAACTCTCCAAGTATATTTTCCATTATGGCTCTGTTCGCTTGGATAGTCTTGGATGAGTAAAGCCCCAATGTCTTGTGAATTAAGAGAGTTCTCATTTTAGCCAAAAGTATAAAGTATAATGCTGTCATAAATTGGGAAAAAGCACCCACACCCAATTTGCCTTATGGAACCTTGCTCTATTTAACAAAATATATACCATATGGATTGTAAAAGGACTGTTCTTTTATATAGGCAGTCAATGTGTGCTATACAAGTAATAGGCTTGTAGTACAAGCAAGTAGTAAATGGACTATAAAATGGATTTTAAATACATTACCTTTTTGGTTGTGATATCAACTTCAGGAGCTAGACGAAGCCATGCAGAGAAAAACAGTGACTCGTACACTGTAATGTGAGGAGAGTGGATGTCATTTTGCTCACAGTAACCTGCTATGCGAGCAAAAGTTTCCTGCTTCTTTGGGTATCCAGATATCATGATGCTTCCTTCGATGTACCCACCAGTTTTCCTCCCAGCCAAAACATCCATTAGAGTTGACTTCCCAGCGCCACTAACACCCATTAGAGCTGTGAGAACTCCTGGCCTGAAAGCACCACTCAAACCCTTCAGAAGTGTTAGTCGATTTTCTGTCACACCTTCAGATTTCATTTCCTGCAAGCATAGCAATACACCCAAGATGAATAGAATTTAGGCTGGTACCATTAGAGTTTTAAGAATTTAAAAGCTAAAAACTGTAGTAAATTAAGCCATGATTGTTAGATGTAGTAGAAGAATAATGAAGTTGCTTACCTGAGGCATGTCCACTGCATAGCTAATATCATCAAAGGTGATAGAAAGGGGTTCGAATGGAAGAACCATTCCTTGTTTCTTGTTCCGATTAAATTCATTCCTTCTGCTTCTTGCTGCTAATGTTGATTCTGATGATACACTTCTTTGAATGTCAGCTCCTCTTTCTGACCTACCAGACGAGGTCTTTTCATTGTGTGATAGTTCAATGTCCTTCTCTTTTCTGTCACGATGATTTTCAACTGGGTTTTCTTCTGATATAACTGGGGGGTTTTCTTTTCCGTCACTATGTTTTTCAACTGGCTTTCCTTCTGGTATAACTGCCTGAGGCTTTCCAAAAGCTATAACAGAAATTGTTTTGTCAAAACTTCAAGCCAAAGATGCATTAATATGAAGATGAACAAGAGGGGAACTTACGGTTGAGATAAGTTAGAGCCAATGTGAAAAGAAAATTGAATAGAAAAATAAATCCAATTGAAGCTCCTACTCCAATCCAAAACCAATATTCTTCTTGGAATAGTCCATGAGACTTCAAGACCACAAGTCCAAGAGGTTCTGTGGTATTAGGAAGAGCCTATAACAAATATATATATATATCCTCACTAATTAGTCGATATTGTTTAAAGGTCAACCCAATTCCTTTTTCAATTTCCAAACTTGAGAAAGTGATACTTACACGCTTCCAACTCTTCCCTAAGAATTCATTCACTGCCATAGCATTCTGGCCATACATCATAGGTGAGACCCAGTAACCCCATTCCCACCATTTTTTAATTTCATCTGTGGCAAAGAGAATACAAATATAAATTACATGGCAATGAGGAAGCTTGAGAAACTAAAGTGACTTATATTAGGTTCATGTAATTTAAAAATTACTTTTTGATAGAACAAATCCACCCAGAGTAATAACTAGAAGCAACCCAAAAGATCCAAACGTGTTTGCGACAATCATATTCCTTCCTAGTGCTGCAATAAATCGAAACAGTCCAGAAGCCATTTGGTTGATGAACAAAAGTAGAAAGAATTGTTTGAGAAACCTGCCATAGGGTCCTTCATTATATCTTGGAATCCAAAATGTAAAGAGCAAACTAAAAAAAAAAAAAAAGTTTACTGCCTACCGTGTGAAGTTTTCTTCAAAGCCTACAACATAATAAGTCATCGCCACCCAAATGGCTACCTCTACAATTGTGATTGGAATTTTGAGGATCCATGTGGGTAGTGCATATGACCATGGAGGAAAAAAGAGAAGGTCCCTATGCTTGTTAAAGACAGGAAGTTTCGCGATGGTCAGGGCAAGCTCTGCGAATCCATTAAACATTATTGTGGACATTGTAAAGAACAGGGCACCCATAACAATTTGACCACCCATTGTAGTATTTCGATGCTTCTTAGTTCGTACATATAGTGACATCATCAACAGAGCCATAAAAATAAGCTGAAAAAGAAGAAAAAAAAAAAAAAAATTATTAAACCTTGCAACACACATCTGTACAGTAGTATGTCTATTATATTCTTATCCTGCTACTTACCTGCAACATTTTGAACGTATAGTAGGCTGAGCTTCTCTTCATCAGCAACAACTCTCTTGATATGCAAGCCTTTAGCAGTTCCTTCTTCCCAACACCGTACTTCGTAGTTGTCAAAGCAGAAGGGTGGCTCCTACCCTTGTCAAATGGAATGGCAAGCTTGTCACCTAGTTTCTGACCAATGTGAAATGACTTAAATGCATCAGCAAATTCCTCGACAGTAACGTAAGCATAAGGTATGTCTTTATTAGCCCAATACTGTTCTTGATCTTTCCTTGATGTCACCTATAAAATAGCAGGAGATTGAAATTTAGTGCAGTGAAATATAAATTACAGAAACGTATATATATGATGAGAAAGCAGATGAATTGAGAGGTAGTAGTACTTCTTGTAAGAAGTCTGCTTCTGCTTTTCTCTCCGGACATTTGAAGCCCACAGATTCAAAAAACTCCTGTGCATTTTCACGGGGACCTTGATACACCACTTGCCCGTCTGTTAAGAGAACTATGTCCTCAAATAGTTCATACGTTTCTGGAGCTGGCTGGAGGAGAGAGATCACGGTTGTCCCTTCAAGAATGTGAATTGCCTGTCTGATTGAATTCACAATCTGAAAAGTTGTCGAGCTGTCTAAGCCAGTTGATATCTCGTCCATGAAAAGCGCCCTTGCTGGTCCAACCAGCATCTCCCCTATACCATATTTTATTGGACTTTCAAAACTCACTGATGCACTTAAGTCACAAATTTGAATTTGGTCCACAATCACATATTACTGCTAAGAACTCTTTGAAGTTTCAGAAATCAATTTAGTAAACAAGCTTTTAGTTGCATCTATCTTTGTATGAAGAAATATGTATCAGCATGTGCATGGTGTTCCAATGTGCTCTTACCTACTGTCACTCGCTTTCTTTGTCCACCAGAGATACCTCTTCGCATTTCATCCCCTACCATAATGTCAGCACAGATATCCAATCCCAAAATCTGCAAAGTTAAAAGAGCATAACTGAGAAAGAACATAGATTGACAAGATCTTTTTCAGTGCAATAATGAAAACATTTTGTATAACTTGGGTCGGAGTTTATACTTTGATAACATAATCGGTCAGAACATTTGCTTCTTGCCCTTCCAGTGAAATAGACTGTAGTATTGAAAAAACAAGGAATAATAACAAGTGTTAGCAGATTCGTGGGTGTTATTATATTGTTTAACATTAAAAAAAATAATAAAATCAGTGCGTGTGTTATACAGGGACTACTAATAGCGGGCTAGTGACACATTTGAAAGAGAAAGAAAATTCACATGCACTTCTTTCAATCCAATATTTTTTTTCCCATCAATGTAAAACCAAGTCTCTCTGAATCTACTTTTCTGACCTTCAAAAAAATATCGATATCAGAATCTGGCTTAATGTTTGCCTCCTTTTCTCTTCTGGACAACTCTGCCAACATTTCTGCAAACTCATCCCATAAATACCAATGGATTCAAACTTGCTAGAGACTAAACAGCAATATATATATAAATTGTTGGAAGTTTTGACTGACCATAACGAGGACCAACCCCTTGACATCTAGCCGAGAAGGCCAATGTTTCTCTCACTGTCATTTCTCCTATATGTTCATCATGTTGACTTATATAAGCTGATGTCCTTTGTGGGATAAATTCATCCATTCCATGGCCATTATATGTAATTCTCCCTGAAATCTGACATTTTTTTAAGACTCAAATTAGATTATAAGGCAATAAAAAGTAGGAAAGCATAGTCAACAAATGAACTGTATTAAAGTTCATTACTTTGAGATCAGAACTAAGTCTTCCAGCCATAGCCAGTAGAAATGTGGTCTTCCCTGAGCCTGGGGGGCCTAAAAGAAGTGTCATCCTGTAAAATTGATCATCAATTAGATATCAATCATATGACACAGCCAATAATGAATGTTTTAAAGAGAATATATACAATTTTTTACCTGCCAGGCTTGATTATTCCACTGACATCATGAAGAATTGAAAATGGTTTCTTTTTGCCTTTAATTATATGACAAGAATTCAACAACCCCTAGAGAGAAAAGTGAGAAAGTACAAGATGAGTTCTCCAGAAGAGTACTAGCTCTGAGTCCTAGGTTGGAGAAGAATACCTCAAAGAAATTTATAGTGAAGTGGTATAGTGTAGGTAAAGCTCTGCTTCCAATATAAGCTTCGGTATCTACATTTAGTCCTTCCATCCGGACTTCAATTTTTGGAAATTCAATCCCAACTCTAGATATAAGGAAGGACGGAGATCAGTTTTAAAGCCACTCTTGTCATTCATAATCATATATGTGTGTAAATTTGTAATAAACATTAATTCCTCATGAGCTTGTATACGTACCGATCAAAGCGGTCCTTGAGCTTCATCAAGAACTTCTCATTATCTTCGTCCTGGTTCAAAAGCTTGTCCAACAAGTTCTTTAATTGTTGCTCATCAAGTCTTTGAATATCAACTTCTTTTGCTTCTCCATTTTCTTCAGTTAATATACCTCTTCTAAGACGATGCCCTGTCGGCAGTCTCTGTATAGCAGCCCATTTCCGAGATTTTTCGCCTACTTCCTCTCGAGCAGAACTCAAAAACACTTCCATTGCTCTGTTTCCTCTACAGAGGAGAACCCACTGAATCAGAGGAACACAAATTTTTTTCTACCAAAGTTTTCAGGTCAAATTCATCAACTTACGTTAAGATGATGAAACGACTATAATAAGTATCAAAGTCTAGCATCTCTTTTGTTTTATTGTCTGTTACCTGTTTACATTCCTCGTATGTGTAGTGTTGTAGATTACTAGCTTCACTTATATATCCATTAAGAATGGAATCGAATTACTCTACATTTAAAAAGAATAAATATAAAAAAATTATAAGGTAATTATTCTCAAAATAAAATATGATTTTAAAACTAATCATATTAAATTTCCTTTTTAAAATGTTTATTATGTATATATATATTCTTAATCTACTTGAGAAATAAAATCTATTTACATAAATGGTTATAATAAATTTTCAAAAAATAAGTTAGTATATTCTTCATTTATACTATTTTCTAACCACAGCTCCATGGGTTTTTAATATTGTTTTAATTAGAATTATTTGATTTAGGATTGCTTTAATCATACCATATTCATTCATTATTCTTGTTAGATAATCATTAGATTTCATTGTACCAATAAACCAAAGTATGTGATGTAAGCCATAAGAAAACATGTTTACATCATTATCTATTAATATTTAGAATAATTTAAAAGAATTCCTTTTAAATTTTGTATTCTTATTTTATGATAGGTGCTATATCACATTAATATGAATTCATTATTGAAATAAATTTTATTATACACTAATTACAACCAACCAACTCATCCATTTGGGTAGTACCCATGCCCGACCAACCATAACTTATGAAGCATAGAGAAAAACTTGGCCCGCTCCCCTACTATGGGGGGGGGGGGGGGGGCGTAAAACTTGTCCCATTTGGGTCAGGTTGGGCCATTGTGAAATGGTTATGCTATCTCAAAAGAAACACTTTACTCAAGTGATGATTATTTTCCCTCTCCACCCAAAAAAAAAAAAAGAAAGAAAGAAAGAAAGAGAGGTTTGGCTTGTGTCTGGTATTTTAGTGCATTGAATATGATATGAACTGAACATATGTCCAAAATTGATCATGGTATTAAAATACTAGGCTTATGCAAGTATGAGGGTCTACCATGAGGTCAATGTGGATTTTGCACTTAATAAGGTAGATTTCGTATCAAGACCAACATGTAATTATGTCTCTAACAAATTTTTTATTATTTTATTTGTTTTTGTTTTTTAGGTAGATAATGAGCAAGAGGGAGGTGGGGTTCTCTAACAACTTATGTCTTCAAACTTTTTGATTGCAAAAATCTAAACAAACTATTAAATCTTGATTGCAATTGAAGTTTTAGATGAAAATAGAAAAATAAATTATGCGTACACGAATTTTTGAGGTAAATACTTTATATATATATATAAAAGATATGAAGGTAGCACATGTTTGTGAACATACCAAATTGTAAGCTCTTCTGCAACAGAAGATAGAGGAGAACAGGAGTCTCAGATGAACTTGGAGAGGGGTGAAAACTAGCACAATATGATAGAAAAGGCTTTATGAGCACGAGTAAATTTAGTAATAATATTTATCACATGTTTTAATTTATAAGAAAACTAGTACCACAAAAAAATGCATAGCTTTTGCCACAATTTTCTATTTGCCTGACTTATTGATGGAGAAAAACATGGTATGCCAATGTCAAAGTAACATGTTGTTAGTCAAATAAAGTGGTACCAGAAGTCTAGAAGAAGTCTTTAATTTATATATAGGCAGATTGAAATAGAAATGAGTTGTGTCTCTATTCAAGGAAATAGAGCCAAGTAAGAACTGGTGCAATAACGACTTCGCTTCATTTGGTCATTTCCTTGCCTCAGCAAAATCCTCTACAATTGCCTCCAACAATATTTATTATTCCCATGCGTTTAGATTAGAAAATATTGTAGCTCACAAACCAACTAAATATGCTAAACGTGTTAAAAGATTATCGGTGTGAATGGAGGATGTTTCTCCACACCTTCATGCTTGTGTTATTTTTAGCTAATTATGGTTGAATTTTTCTTTAAATGAGAGTTTTATTCTCAAAAGAAAAAAAAAAAAAATGCAAGCTTAGTGTAGCTGTTCCGATGATTTAGGGGCATATCTAGAATTTCCTTTTCTTTTCTCTCTCTCTTTTTTTTTCCCCTAAAAATACCTCTTTTTGAGATAATTACAATATGCCGCAAATTGAACTCTTTCCCCCTTAAAAATTTTGTGCATGAGGAGATGTTAACTAAGTTACACGACTTTTTATTTTTTTTTTACAAGTGATCATCTAGATTTACAAAACTAAATCTTACCGACAATTGGATCATGAAATCTGAAATTACATCATACTTTCAATTGTATCAATTAGAATAGTATTTTTATTTTTTCACAATTAACTCTGGTAATAGACTTTTTATTTTAAAACAAATTATGTTAATAATAATAATACCAATAATAATTTTAATGTACTTATAATGAGTTATATAGTGAAATTATGTCTTACATTTTGTAATTCTTACATTGTGCTAGATTAAATTCTCACAATAATATAAATAAATTATGAAAGTTTATTTAAATGTTTAAAAACTTTTGGTAGAACTATTTTAAACATGACTAGTATGTTTTAATTTTAAACATTAAAACAAATATGTTAATTATTTTAATGTGTTAATATTATGTCATATGATATAAAGAGAAAAATAAACCTTGGGCAACGGCCGCTATAGGAATTGTTTTAAAAAATGGTCATTAAAAAAATTTATATTATACAAAATCGTTAAGAAGAGAAAAATTATTGCAACTGCAAAGCCAAATATAACATGACTCTTGACAACAGCAAGGGGAATTCAAGGCCATAATATTTCTCTTGATGCTATATTTTTAAGGAAAGTTGAAATTAGAGCTTATTTTTATGTAATGGATTGGACGAGTTATAAATTTGAATAATTAGTGATTTTAAAAAAAAAATTTGAATAGGCTTTTTGTTGAATAATTTGTTCATTTGCTGTTTGGTCTAATCTTATTTTTATTTGGGTTATTTTTAATGTTATTTGGGCTAATTTTTATTTTTGTTATTGAAGTCCGCTTGTTTTTGGTTTAAGGGGTCAAGGATTATACTTTGGGGGCTAGAATTAATTTTGGAGTAATACTATACCTACAATATTTTCACAACATATCTTATGTGACAAATTGTTATTGGTGGGTAAATAATTGATGTCAGAGTTGGGCCCAAATTATAATTAGTAATAAAGGTTTGTTGTGAAAATGTTGGGAATGTAGTATTACTCTTATTTTTGTGATTATCAAGTTAGAATGTTAAACATTTTTATAAGTATGGTCAAAATATGTTAGTTTAGTAATTTTTTTTTTTTTGCAAGTGTATGTGTGTGTGTGTGTGTGTGTGTGTACTTTTGCAAGTCAAGGTGGTTCTATGACCACCCTGACATCTGGCACATGGTAATACTACTAAGGTACATGCCTTCAAAGTTCTTGGCAAGAATATTTCACTTTATACTCCATCAATTGCGCTATTGATGTGTCTAATTTTTTATCCCTAAAAATTAAATTATTTTATAAGGAAAAAGTGATTACGTGCATAATGCAATTTTATCTATTTTTTTTTTATTTTTTTTAGAATACTTGCATGATGTAGTTGATGGAAAATAAAATGGAACACATACACCTTCAGAAAAATTATTTCTATTCCCTCTTACATCACTAATTGCATGAATACGAATCTCATGCCTAACTTTTGGTGTTATACTTTATGTTCCACCAATTATATCTTACCATGTGTTTTAAAAATTTTAAAAATACTTTGACAAGTTTATAAGGAAATAAAAAATTACGTATGGTAAGTTTTAATTTGTGGAGCATAAATTGGAAAACCAAAAATTGAACAAATTATATTTTAATAAGAGTTACACCAAGTAGAACTCTATAGAAGTTACACAATTTTTACACCGTAGATCTCTAAGAGATCTAAGGGTTTAAAGGAGATGGGCTTGGCCTTAGAATCACCCTCTCCTCATATAAATAATGAGGGCCAGGACTTAAACCTAGCCCATAGTCTCTTTTCTCTAGGGTCATACACTACGAGGCCATCAGGTGGGACCAGAGCCAGAGAGATATCAGACATGGGCCAGAAAAAGAAAAAAGATGCACGTAAGGTGGTGGGTAAGGAAAATTTCATCCAAAAGGACCGGGACGAAGATTATAGGGAGGATGGAGCTTAGGACATGGTAGAGATAACAGATAATAAAGAAGTAGGGCCAAAGAGAAAGCTACGTTTGCCTCTGAAAGAAATTGTAATGGATGTGGATGTGGGCAAGAAACAAAAGTTAGAAGGGGAGGTCTTGATGCTTAGTAAACTCATGGCACAACAACTGGGATCGGCGGTGGCTGCAGGACAGCCCTGCCGGGAGCAATGAGTGTCGTATGCTAGAACTGTCAGAGGCTTAGGAACCCCTGCACAGCTAAAGCTCTCCAGAAGGTGGTGCTGGAGGAAGATCCCATCTTGGTCTTTCTCATTGAGACCAAGCTTGTAGTATCAGAGATGGCAGGAATTAAGAGCAAACTGGATCGGCAACAGGGTCTAGTAGTTCCTAGTGTACGGCGGGGAGGGGGTCTGGCACTTCTGTGGAGAAGCTCTACGAAGGTGGATGTCCAAACATTTTCTCCTCACCATATCGACGCTATAGTTACTGAAGACCATGGTAATAGAAAGTGGAGATTTACCAGTTTCTATGGTCATCCAGAAACTAGTAAAAGGGACGACTCATGGAAATTGTTGGAGGAATTGGAAAGAAGATATGCCCTCCCATGGATCTGTATGGGGGACTTTAATGAAATTCTACACCTTGGGGAGAAGGTGAGGGGTAGTTTGAGGCCGGAAAGACAGATGAAGAATTTCAGGGAATCAATAAACCGTTGCAAACTCCGAGACATGGGTTATATTGGAGCGGATTACACTTGGAGTAGGAGAATGGGGGCACGAGGTTGGGTCAGGGAACGCTTGGATAGGGCTTTGGTATCACTAGACTGGTTGACTCTGTTCCCGAATGTTAGATTATATCATGTGGCAACCTCAACATCCGATCATAGCCTATTGGTTCTTAAAACTCCCCGAACTGGCAAAGAGGGCCTCAAAAAGAAAAGTTGTTCAGATTCGAAGCTATGTGGCTAAGAGATGAACGTTGTGAAGACGTGGTAATTGACGCATGGGAAAGAGGAAAAAGTATGGGCACCTAACACTAGTTCACGCAGTGTTTGGACAAGTGTAGGAGTGCACTCTCAACTTGGAACAAAATTACGTTTGGTCATGTAGGTCAGAAGATCTCAGCACTACAAAAAAAACTCCAATGGCTGGAAGGGAGACATGATGGGCTTGCACGGATGGGGGAGATTTTTGCAACAAAGATGGAGCTGAATAGGATGATGGTGGTTGAAGAAGATATGTGGCATTAGAGGTCAAGAAATAGTTGGTTGAGGTTTAGTGATCCTAATACTTCCTTTTTCCACGCCAAAGCCTCTAACAGACACCAACGAAATACTATCCACCGAGTCAGGGATTCTAATGACATCTGGCAGGAGGATGAAGGGTTGATTAGTAGGATTTTTGTGGAGTATTTTGAACAAATTTTTACATCCTCTCAACTGAATGTCAGTGCTGAACTCATTGATGCCATTCATACCAAAGTGACGGACAGGATGAACTCCAAACTCTTGCAAGAATTCCAGGGCATTGAGGTGGAGGAAGCATTGAAGCAAATGCACCCCATGAAGGCACCGAGACTAGATGGTATGCCACCCTTATTTTACCAGCATTTTTGGCATTCTGTAAAATCTATTGTTATACAAACTATTCTGGATTTTCTTAACGATGGTGTAGCCCTTCCAAAGTTTCATGAAACTCACATTGTTCTCATTCCCTAAATAAAAAATTTGGAAAGGGTGACAGACTATCGTCCAATTAGTTTGTGTAATATGGCCTACAAGCTAGCTTCCAAAGCAGTGGTGAACAGGTTTAAATTGGTTTTGCAGGATATAATCAATGAGAATCAAAGTACCTTTGTTTCAAGAAGGCTCATCACTGATAACATTTTAGTGGCACATGAATTAATGCATCACATTAACAGGAAGAAAAAAGGCAAATGTGGAGAGATGGCTTTGATACTAGATATGAGCAAGGCCTACGATCGAGTGGAATGGGGCTGTTTACAGCAGATAATGGCCAGAATGGGTTTTCATGAGCATTGGATTCGCCTAGTCATGAGATGCGCATCATCTGTTACATACGCTGTGCGCATCAATGGTAAGCCTTGTGGTCAGATTACTCCAACACGAGGATTACGTCAAGGGGACCCGTTGTCTCCTTACCTATTCCTCATTTGTGTTGAAGGTTTATCTGCTCTACTGCATAAGTCAGTTCGAAAGAAGGATTTACGGGGTGTAGCGGCATTGGCGAAAGGGCCCAAAATCTCACACTTATTTTTTGCCGATGACAGCTTGATCTTTGGGAGGGCCACAGTCAAGGAATGTAAGGAAATCCAGCGGGTACTACAGATATATGAAGCCTCCTCAAGCCAGCAATTGAACAGGAACAAGACTTCATTATTTTTTAGCCATAATACAGCTAACAGAGTTAGAGAGACGATTAAGGCGATGTTTGGCGCGCAGGTCATAAAACCACATGAATCTTACCTAGGACTCCCCTTCTTGGTAGGTAGATCGAAGAGGAACACGTTTGCCCGGTTGAAGCAGAGAGTGGCGAATAAATTATCGGGATGGAAAGAAAAATTACTTTCGAAGGCGGGGAAAGAGATTTTGATAAAGGTGGTTGCCCAAGCAGTACCAGTATATACAATGAGCTGTTTTAAATTACCTGATACACTATGTGATGAGCTGACTAGGATGGTGAGGCAATTCTGGTGGGGCCAAGTGAAGGAAAAGAAGAAGCTCGCATGGATGAGCTGGAAGAAGATGTGTCAGCCAAAGGAAAGGGTGGAATGGGATTTAGAGACCTGAAGCAGTTCAACTTGGCGCTATTGGCAAAGCAGGGGTGGTGATTGCAAAAAAACTCAACCTCACTGTTCTATAGGGTATACAAGGCCAAATATTTCCCGAGGAGTGATTTTCTGGAGGCCACTTTAGGAAGCCAACCATCTTTTGCTTAGAGAAGTATACTGGCAGCTTAGCCAATGGTCAAAAGAGGTGTAAGATGGCAGGTAGGTGATGGTGAACAGGTTCAGATATGGAGGGACAAGTGGCTTCACAATCTGAGCACATATAGGGTGGTGACACCTGAGAGTCTAGACCTACAGGTGACACAGGTTAGTGAACTAATTGATAGGGGCTGAATGGAATGGCAAGAGTAGTTAGTACGCAAATCTTCCTTCCCCAGGATGTGGATGCAATTCTAAGAATACCCCTAAGCATGCACAAAATCAGAGATCGTCAAATATGGGCAGAAAGTAAGAACGGGAAGTTTACTGTAAGGAGTGTATATAAGCTGGCCCAAGAAATGTCCATGGAAGGGAACTCACCTGAGAGTTCAGACCCGGCTGCCCTAAAACAGGTTTGGAGGGACCTTTGGAATATGCGGGTGCCGAACAAGGTTAAGTATTTTGCATGGAGGGCATGCGAAGACATCTTGGCCACGAAAGAGAACTTATGGAAGAGAAGAATCACCAAGGATGATCTCTGTGAAGCTTGTGGGAAAGTTCTGGAATCTGTATGTCACATTTTTTGTTTTTGTGATAGCGCCAAGGAGGCGTGGTCATCCAGTAAGTTGGTTCTGCCTTTCGAAGTCCACCCATCTTGGAAATTCATAGATGTGATGTGGAAGCTACAATAGCGGTCAGACTTGTGCCCTAACTTGGTGGAGCATACTATTATGTTGTGCTGGGGTATTTGGAAGTACCGCAATGAGAGAAGACACGGTAGAGTGTAGAGAATTGGATTAGCTATAGTAAGAAGCTCATTGAGGATTTTGGATGACTATCAGGCAGCGAATGAGAAACCACAGCCTATGAGAACGGTGACTTCAAAGGAAACTAAATGGTGGCCTCCACAACTGGGTAGCTACAAGGTTAATGTTGATGGTGCAGTTTTCACCAAATGGAAGCAGGTGGGTATTGGGGTGGTGATACGTGACTCGATGGGAGATGTGATTGCTGCTCTTAGTCAGAAGCTTGCTCGCCCATTAGGTTTGGAGGAAACAGAGGCCAAAGCTATGGAGGTTGGGATCCAGTTTACGTTGGATGTGGGGGTCAGAGATGTCATCCTTGAGGGTGACTCACTTAGTGTCTACAATGCACTTAAAGGTGGGAGTGAGATGTCTTCATCTGTGCAAAATATTGTAACTGGAATGTCCCATCTTGTATGAAACTTTAGAACATATAATTTCTCTCATACCAAAAGGCAAGGAAATATCCCTGCACACTTAATGGCCCAACATGCAAGTGGGGTAGAGGGCTACTTTGCATGGCTAGAGGAGTGTCCTCTCTTTATTGAGCATGCATGTGTTTTAGATAATGTATCTGACTCCCATTTATGAATAAAAGTTTTTGTCTTCTTATCAACAAAAAAAAAAAAACTCATTTTACCTAATCAATAGCAATTTTTTTCTCTCTCCTTAATCATTCCTACCCTCCCAGCTTCCATTTCTTCTTCTTTTGGTAGAACTACTCTATTATATTAGAAGCAAGTACACACCTTACATTATAAAAAACAGACACACAGCCTAGTAATATTTTGAACAAGCAAATAGCCTAAACTATCCAAGGAAAAAAAAAATGGAAAGATCAGTTTATATATAGTTTTTTTTTTAATACAAGATAGAATTCTACAAACAATCAAGTTCATAAATAAATACTAGTAGATATTTTTGCCAAAAGGCTAAATAAAAAAATTAGGTCATAATGCAACTGTGAGTGAGTGAACAACCATTGGTATCTCCATGCTAGGAAAATGTCATTGGCACCTATTAAAACAAAAGTTGTGATATAGTTAAATGCCCTATCAAGCCACAAGCTACTGAAGATGACATCTTTGCAATTTTTTTTTTAAGAAGTAGTGTCAATAAGAAAACCTTTCAATCAGGGTACTATGATATTGAAATTGGAAGTTTTGGCTATGGTGGGGTGACCTTTACCTTTAAGGCTTCAAAAATTTCTTAAAAAAATGGCAGAATGACATATAACAAAGTGGAAAACAATTGTATCTCAACCATTAAAAAATAAAAAATATGGAAAGTAATAAATAAGGAGTGAGAAAAAATTGCTATTAATTAGGTAAATGAGTTGGTAAGGAATTAATAATTAATGGTGTTTTTTAAAACCGTTAAATCTCTTAAAGATCTATAGTGTAAAAAATGTGTAACCTCAATAGAATTACACCATTGTAACTTGAACCCAACTCTTTTAATAAATGGGGCCAATAAATATATATATATATATATATATATATATATATATATATATATATATTTGAGATGATATTTTCATAAAGTTTCAATTTATGAAGTCCACTTCTAATGATTAGATTGTGCTCTTTATCATCAAACTAAGGCATCAATTAATTTTTTTGACGTAGGTAGGGATTGAACCTCAGATTCCATGACTCATAGTTAGTATGACTTAGGACATATTTGGTATACAATAATAGGTTTTGTAAAGGAATTATTATTCATGTGTAATTGCTATGCAGTTATTCAATTACATCTTTATTACTGAAAATAGTTATTAATTAGGAATAACTATTCATTAAATTGGAGAATAATTATTCCTCTCTTGTTATACAAGATAGAATTTCTACTTTAGTCTAATCTAAGTGTATATGTGTGTGAAGCTCCCTCCTGAAGACTTGAACTTCAGCCCTTGCCCCCACACTCTAACATGCATTTATACTTGTGGAGTGACCACCGCACTAAGGATGCGCGGTGGTATAATTATTCCTTTCTAAAATGACAATACTAGTTATTCCTTAGTACATGTAACAACTTAAAAAAATTAATGGACTTCAAAAAACACTTTAAAACCTAATATGTTTCCAAAAATGCAAATTTCCCTTATGCATAATCTTTTACAAACTTATTGCTGGTGTATTTTTAATAAAAAAAATAATTAATTATATTTATAATTGTGTTGTTAAAAAATTTATTAGAAATATTATTATACCCTATCAATTCAAATGGTTGTTACAAACAAATTACTATCAAATTAACCCCATTATTTTTACAACTTATTTCTCCATTATAGTGTGATTAAATTATTAGGAGATGGTAGATAATAGATCCCATAGTTATCCTTGGGACATATTATCCCTAGTCTTTTCAATAGGGCATTTTAAACTCCAAAATTTCATAAATGTACCAAAAAAATCCCCTAACACCATTAGTCTTGTTAGCTTTGGAATCAAAAGAAAACCCCAGCCTAAGGGTGTGTTTTGGAGGTAAAATAAAGTGGATGGAAAACTTTGGAGAGAAAATGAGAATGAAAACTTTTTTGGAGTGTGTTTGGTTAGGTGGAGAGGAAGGAAAATAAATGGTAGGACCCATATATTTTCTCACCAAGCCCACCAAAAAGTTTTCACTCCAAAATAGAGAGAAAACTGAAGGTAGAAATTGGGCATCATTTTTGGACAAAAATGCCCATGTACAATTACACCTTCACCCATGTTGCTTTTCTTCACACTTTTTTTTTCCTACGTTGCCTTTTAAAAAAAAAAAAAAAAACTGGGCAGGCGTTGCCTACCTCTCTTTTTCCTTTTACTTTTGTTATACTGGGCAGGCATTGCCTGCCCCCTCCCCACCCCCCCCAGGCTTGTCCAATATTCTTTTTTTGGGATTTTTTTTTTTGCTTTCTTTTGTTTTTTTGTTTTTTTTTTTGTTTAGATGTGATTTTTTTATGGACATGATTTTTATTTTTTTAAATAAATTTAGGTGATTGATTTTTTTTTTTTTTTTTTTTTTTTTTGTGGTTGTTTATCACTTTTTTGGTTTTAATTGGGCATCATTTTTTAACAAGAATATATGCGTAAATTTATACAAACTCACTTTTTCCATTCTTCAATTTTCCCACTCTCAACTAAACAAAAACGAGGAAAATTAAAATCTTTTCTATCCTTCCACTTTTCCTTCCTCACTATTTTTTATCATCTCACTTTTCCACACTTTCAACCAAACGAACCTTAAGTACACGTGAGAGAGAGAGAGAGAGAGAGAGATTGTCAACTCCAATTTTCATAAGCAGTTAAGAATTTGTGTGTAAAGAGGAAAAAATGAATCTTTTGTTGGTTTCTATGATTTTGCCTATTTTTGCGTGATTGCTTTTTGGACTTTTAGACCTCTATTTCGCTCAATTAAATTAATATTGGAAAACTTACCATGTATACTTTTTTTGATTCTAATCCTCTAGACTTCTTAAGGTACTTTACTAATAAATTTCCTTAAATTCTAATCATTCTTTTATAATTTAAGAGTCTAGATCTATCATGTCAGCATTGCACTATTAATACTCTTAAAATAATATAATAATGTTGCAAAAAAAATAATTAAGATTATTATTAGTGGAGTGCTGACATAGCAAAATCAAGACCATTAAATTATTAATGAATGATTAAGATTTAAAGAAATTTATTTTGTGGAGTACCTTAAGAAATCTCGAGGATCTGAATCCTACTTTTAAAGATGTCTACTTTATGGTTTTAATTTTCAAATTGAGCAAGCCCAATGCCTTGGAAGACGGTATCAAACTCAAATTTCATTTGAAAATTCCCATTTTGATATTTTGATCAATTGTATTTTATTCAACGGAGATTTTAACAATCCAAGCTTATCAAATTGAAACTCATCGCAAGATTTTTCCAACGACTCCTTATTTGGGCTAATCCATGATCATTTGATTACAATTCAATTCAATTAGGATTAAATTACAATTAAGCTTTGGAACACTTTTATCTAAAAATAAAAGTGTTGAGCATTTTTTCATTGTTTTTGTGATGTCTTACTTGTTTTAAGTCTGATTTGGGCATGCGAGTTGTCGTTTTAATGGTAAGTCAAGAGATCTATAATATGGGTTCAAATTTGTTCCAATAGAAGGTTCGGATTTTCAGTCAAAGTTTGGTCAACATAGGGCATTTTGGTCAAATTTGTTTTTTGCATTCCCTTGATCCCAAGGTCAAAATTGTAATTTTTGCAATTTGTAGGCTCAAATTGGAATATTTGACACACAAAACAAGAGCTGACAAAATACATATTGATATTACACTTCACATGTAGATCAAACCAGCAATCCTGATATTGACAGAAGTGAATGTATGTTACTATTGGAAGATTATATTGACTATCCTCAAATAATGATATTTTGACAAGGACCCTTGTATATATTTTAATAGATACATCTAGAATGTTTGAATTTAGGCAAATTAATTAATTATCAAATTTTAAAATAATGCAAGATGTTTGTTGGGAAATAGTTTATTTTGCTGAAGCTAAAAACTTTTTGTTGAAAGTGTAGAAATTAGTATAAAAATAAGCTGAATAGTAGGACCTATGAATAATATCAAAAAGTACAGTGAGATTAATAAATAGTAATAAAAATAAGCTAAAAGTGTAGATAAGTTGGATTTTTCAGCTCATCCCAAACGGATGTTTAATATATATATATATATATATATATATATATATATATATAAGCTACACTGGGATGCAGATCTATCTCTAAGGTAGATAGGTGACTGCCTATTGGGCTGATGTAGATCGGTTGGGGATCTAAACCGGGATGTGTCCAGAGGTTGCCTACACTCATACTCTAGAGGAGTGCTAAGCCTAGATCTGTCGAAACTTAACCTAACCGTGCCGTCGGCTAGTTGTTGGACAAATTCTAGATCTGGATTTTGGGCTGGGTTTTGGATCTGTAGAGTATGGTTCTCATTCTCTAAAGTCCAGTTGGCTGGGAAAGTAATTTCAGACCATTTGAGGGTTCTAGGAATCCTAATCTTGGCGCTAGGGTCAGTGGTCTGGATGAGGGTTGTCTCACCTTTCTGTCTCCTATCAAGTGCTCCAACATTCATGTTCGTTCTCATGCACTTGTAGTAAACTCTGTATATCAAGGCGATCTGACTAGTTCCCTGTGTCATGAGGGTTCCATGGGTCTTGATATTGAGCGTGAGAGCTTTGATAACTGTGCTGTCATGGAGAAAGATGCTAAAATCTGGGAAACAGCTAAAATGGATGGGTCTGTTACTAAGACTAGTTTCTATGGTTCCTAGGAGGCTGTCGTCGAATCTGATGTGACGAGCATCTCTAAGGGCCATGAGGATTGAGGTGTTCAAACCTCTTCTGGTGAGTGGTTTCACTCCAACTTGGACTAATCCTATGTGTAGGAAGTTATGTCCTTTGTCTTTATGCTTCTGGATAGCTGAAGGGGATAACAAGTAGCACGTTTCGTACTCCTTGTTGATTCCATAGACTTGCTCTATGGTCTTAACATGGTAGTCTATTCTGAAAGCTGTTTTCAAAGACCATGAAGACTTATAGAATTGGCTAGTAGAAACCTTTGGGATATTCCAATCTCCTATGTCTAGATCTAAATCAGATAGCTCATAAGTCTCCGAATTAATTGCTCCTACGTCTGCTGGGATGTCTGGTATAGATGTGGGTTGGGAACATCTACTGCTGGTGGAAGAGTAACTTCTAAACAACCTATTCATGATTCTGGGGTTACAAGTTTAAATCAACGATCACAACCTAGTCACCTTTATCCTCAAACTTCTGGATCTAACCTTTAGATCTGAAGCAAAAGTACAACTATGGGATAGACACCTGATCTGTGAACTCCTACCTACCGGACTCTCCTCCAGTAATGGGGACCACCCTTACACGCCTTCTCTCGGCTTCACACGGGCTGACCAAACCAAACTTAGGAAGATTTTCGGTCGTCTTAGGGCTTGGAGATCCACACAGATTTCGGTAACAAATCTCACAGGTATAAATCTGCAACAAACTTTAGGGCTAAACACAAAAATAGGAAGAATAGGGATAACAGGGAAGCAAAGGTTAATCTGAACAAATAATCACAGAATAACAAATAGAATGGTTAGAAGGAGGCTCAGCCTACCATTTGCAGATGTAATAGAAAATGATGAAATAATAGCAGACGAAGAAATAAATAAAAGGGAACGAAAGAGTTATCAAGAAATAGATGTAAAACAAAATATGGGGTATGGGAGATCTATCCATGAAAATAATTCAAAATAATTATAATGGCAAAATAATCTGGATAACTATGGCGGCAGTGCCGACCAACTTGATTATATGATAAACAGTAACTTACAATCCGACCGGGCCAAACTTGGCTCTGATACCATAAGGGGGTAAGTTACATGCTAAGGCCGGTTGAGGCCAGTGTGCGGAAGATGAAAGAAAAAATAAATATATATATATATATATATATATATATATATATATATATTTACCTAAAATAAAACACTCATTTCTTTTGAAAGTTAAAGGCCTTGATAGACAAGGCAAATATGAATCCAAAGAGCACTGGAATCCCAACAATTACTGCTGCAACGACGCCCAAAAAGTCATTTCTAAAGCCAAAGTAATTCCTTAAAAAATCTTCCACAGTTTCACCAGACTCAAGTAAGTCCTTTACATCTCCATATTGTGAAGCAAACAATCCATACAAGGTCCAAGCAACAGGGCAAGCCCAATAGTACCATCTCCACCATATTGGAATTCTCTGTCATAGAAAGAAAGTTTAATCCTAATGGTTTCATTTTGTGTGTGAATATGTAATATGCAAATGTGCATAGTTTGTATATGTATGTGTGTAGAATATTAGTAGTTACCGTTTGGGGGACAATGAATCCTGAGAAAAGGTTCCATATTGCATAGAAGGCAGATGAAACTATGCTCCCAATGTGGTGGTTGGGAGTAAGAGCCACAGTCATCATCCCATATAATGTAAAGTATAATAAGGTGAAATACATGAAGAAAAGATACCATAAGAACTTGCTAACTGTCCATTCGAATGCCATCATGGCATATACTATAACCCCATAAATGACAGTTTGAAGAAAAATGTATGGAAGCTCAATAACAACCTACAAAAGAATGGGACTTGGTTAGGATCGTTGTCATGAGTTCAAGTGTTCAACAGGATAGCCTAGACAATATAAACACAAAACATGTTGCTCTTTGCTTCTTCTTCTTATTCTTCTTTTTTTTTTTTTTTTTTTTTTTTTTTGAGGGCAAGATATCGGTGGAATGCATGATAGATCAATTCTAGAATTATTTATATCTAGCATCTAATATTTGTATTTTCCTATAAATTTTCAATTTCATATAATATATATTGTGCAAAAGAAAAATACTAATTTAATAAGCAGATAAATTTTTATATGGTTTGGCAATACACCTATGTCAACAAGTAATGAAGAGGAGAAAATTACAATAAAAAAAATAGGGAGATTACAATAGTGGCACAAAATCTCTCTCAAAAATTGGTAGAGGAGAGCAATTAATGCATTGGTAAGAAAGAGTGAGTTGTTCAAAGTTGAGAGCATTAAAAATGGTAGAGGAAAATCCAAAATAACATTAGTAGAAGTAATAAAAATAAAATAAAAAAGACTTTTCAAGTAAGGATGTAACAGTGAATATGACTTTAGATAATAAAATGAAAAACAAATACATGTGGTTGACCCTAACCTATCCATTAAGGATCTATAGTCGACTCCAAAAATTTGGAATTAAGTCTTGTTGCGTTGAAATTTCAAGTTTATTTCACATTAAATTTTACACAAAATATGGCTTTATTATTGGATAGTAAATTGTAATAATTAACTCAAAATTTGGAATGTGGGCTTAATACGAGCTTAATAAGGATTTTGAATTTCTGTAAGTGCTCGTGGGGTGTAGGGGACAAAGGCTAAGATTCAAGTCTTTAGAATAAAGTTTTACACACATGTACACTTAGATTAGATGATAGTTTAATTTCTATTTTATATCAAAAAAAAAGTTTCTAAATTTAGTCAACCATGGTCGATTATGTGACAATTCAAGCTATGTGATGTCAATAGGTATCATAGAGAGTCGATTTCATTCATGGTTGTGATTTTATTTCCTAAATATAATAGTCTACCAAGCATCATTTCACTTAAAATTTTAAATGACATGGTACTATATATGTGTGTGTGTGTGTGTGTGTGTGTGTAGTATTTAATTTGAACTATGAAATAGATCCAATTCAAATGGTGAATGCTTTTCGCCTTTAAATTGATCAATTTTTTACAGGAAAGTCTAATACAAAACAAGAAATTTTACCTGTCCAATGGCATATGGTAGAGCTGAATACATTCCGGCCGCTCTTTCTCTGTAAAAGACCGTTCTCTCAGTAGCCACAATTGGCTGCACAGACATGCCATTTTGTACCCCAATGTAGACAACGGCAGTGTACATAGAACCCATTGCATTGAACAGGTCTTGTTGCTTTGTCCTGTGATTCCCAAAAACAAGTTAGTACATATTAGTCACTCTTGAGGTTTAACGTTTTTAGATTCAATTTTCATGCCTTGGGTTATAAGTTATTTGCAATATACCTTTTGGAACCAAGATCCCAAAATATCATCCCAAACAACAAAGCTATGATTGTTGTGAATAATAGTCTCACAGCGTTATAAGATGGGTTTCGCCAGTAAGAGCACTGCTGTTTCCACAGGCAAGCGATGCATTGTTCGAAGAAAGATTGTGAATAACGAGTAGGGAAGAATAGATCTTTGGAACCCAATGGGGGTGTACTTAGTTCCCTGATCAATGCTTTGTTTCTCCTGAATCATTGTTCTTTAAGCATTAATAGTGAAATACGAAATCCCATATACAACAAGAATATAAGGAAAAAATTTCTAATGAGAAAATCTTCAACCCACTAGGTAAAAATTTACGAGTTTTTAGTTATGTGACCTATTTAATAGTCATGTAATTTATTTAAACTAGTTGTAGACCCATGGGAAGCGTGAAAATATATAACTATTTTGTAACGTGGTATAATATATGATTTATTCTATAAAACGTACCGGAGATATTATTTCTAAAATTATTTTTCACCCTTTCATCTCTACAAATATATTATTCTATATATATATATATATATATATATATATATATATATAAACATAGGTGCATTTGATTGATATTATTCCTTTTTTTTTTGAGATAAAAGATAGAAATAATTTTTTTTTTTCAAGTGATCTATACTATGCAAAGTTTTGTATAGTATTTTTATGGTTTTTTTTTTTTCTCCAATTAAAAATTTTAAGTTCCAAAATTAATTATTTGAATTTCTCATTCTCTTAAGAAGATTACCATGATAACCAAACTTCATCACAAATTTGTAATTGATATTACTTAAATAATTTATAGAGACATTCAAATACATATTCATCTCACTTCTAAAATATCTAAAAATTAACTCAAACCAAAACTATAAAATGAACAGAGAGTACATGTAATAAATAACTCAAAAAACACACCGCTATAGTGTATCATCCAAAAGTAGAGACAAAGAAAAAAGAAATCACCATTCTAAAATAGAGTTGCAAGAAAGAATTAATAAGAGAGAGAGAGAGAGAGAGAGAACAATCACCTTTTTTTTAGGAAGAGAATGTGAGACAAATAACAAAATTACATAAAAGAAGATGAGTAGAATAATATTTAAAAGAAAAATGTATAGTTGTAAATGCCAAATTTATCCCAAGTCATGCTATGGTTTTTTTTTCTACAAATAAAATTTTTAAGTTCCAAAATTAATTATTTGAATTTCTCATTTTCTTAAGAAGATTATCGTGATAACTAAACCTCATCACAAATTTAAAATTGATATTACTTAAATAATGTATAGAGACATTTCAAATACATAATCATCTCACTTCTAAAATATCTAAAAATTAACTCAAACCAAAACTATAAGAGGGACAGAGAAAACATGTGATAAATAACTCAAAAAAACACCACCAAATTGTATCATCCAAAAGTAGAGACAAAAAAAAAACAAAAAAAACAAAAATTCATCAATCTAAAATAGAGTTGCAAGAAAGATCTAATAAGAGAGAGAGAGAGAGAGAGAGAGAGAGAGAGAGAACAATCACCTTTTTTTGGGGAAGAGAATGTGAGACAAATAACAAATTATATAAAAGAAGATGGGTAGAAGAATATTTAAAAGAAAATGTATAGTTATAAACACCAAATTTATCCAACTCATGCTATGTAATAGAGTAACATTAAATCATTCGGCAATTTTCAAAATTATCCAAGTCATGTTATGGTTTTTTTTCTACAACTAAAAATTTTAAGTTCTAAAAGTAATTATTTGAATTTCTCATTTTCTTAAGAAGATTATCATGATAACTAAACCTTATCACAAATTTACAATTGATATTACTTAAATAATGTATAGAGACATTTCAAATGCATAATCATCTCACTTCTAAAATATCTAAAAATTAACTTAAACTAAAACTATAAGAGGGATAGAGAAAACATGTGATAAATAACTCAAAAAACACAACACCAAAGTGTATCATCCAAAAGTAGAGACACAAAAAAAAAAAAAAAAATCATCAATCTAAAATAGAGTTGTAAGAAAGAATTAATGAGAGAGAGAGAGAGAGAGAGAGAGAGAGAGAGTAATCACCTTTTTTGGATGAGAGCGTGAGACAAATAACAGAATTATATAAAAGAAGGTGAGTAGAAGAATATTTAAAAGAAAATGTATAGTTGTAAACAATGTTATGAATACCGTTTCGGACCCCATTTTGGTTTGTCCATTAGAACAAAATATTTCGGTACTGACTTATTTCAGCGTATCATTTTAGAATGTTTCGGAGTTATGTTATTTTATAATAAAAATATATTATTAATAAAAAAAAACCTATATAAATTATTAAGGGTTTTTAAAAACTTATAAGTACATATTTCAACTAATATGTAATCTTTAAGCCCAAATAATAATAATAATAATAATAATAATAATAATAAGTATCAGTTCAATCCTTTATAAAATATAATAAGAGTTATAATATGAAAAGAAAAAAAATTGATGTTAATACTTAATATTAGTAGTTGGAGGTTGGAACCGTGGTAGAGGGTAAAGGCTGGAACATTTGTTTTCATTGTTAGTCACGTGGGGTTCACAAAAACAAAACAAAGAAAAAAAAATTCAAATTTTAAAACACAAGTGACAAAAGAGGAGTATGTGGGCTGGCAAAAACTAAACAAATAAAAAATTTAAAGCAAAGTACATAGCATTTAAGGAAGAGTAAAGGGGCTGACAAAGAGTCGCATACATTACCTGTATAACACACAAATAAAAAAGGAAAGGCACTGGCAGCCCGCAGCAAGACCGAAATAGACCAGAAGAAAAAATCAAAACGAGAAGAAGAGAAGAAGAAGGGTCCGAAACCCACCAAAAGAAAAAGAAAAAAAAAGAAGAACAAGAAGGGTCTGAAATCCAGAAGAAGAAGAAAACAAGAAGCAGAAGGGTCCATAACCAAGAAAAGAAGAAGAAGGCAAGATTTTTTTTTTTTTTTTTTTTTTTAAAGCCAAAATCTGGTACCGGCTGAAATTTGTGTTTCGGCCGAAATTGGTTGGAATGGCCGAAACACCCCGAAATAGGCTGAAATTTGACCCGAGGTGGAATAGGGGGTATTATGGTACCGGTTTGCATGTCAGTACGAAATATTCCGATTGGAATGGAACGAAATCAATTACAATAGTTGTAAACACCAAATTTATCCAAGTCATATTATGTAATACAGTAACATTAAATCATTCTATAATTTCCAAAATTATCCAAGTCACGTTATGATTTTTTTTTTCTACCACTAAAATTTTTAAGTTCCAAAATTAATTTTTTGAATTTCTCATTCTCTTAAAAAGATTATTATAATAACCAAACCTCATCACAAATTTACAATTGATATTACTAAAATAATTTATAACAAATACATAATCATCTCACTTCTAAAATATCTAAAAACTAACTCAAACCAAAACTATAAGAGGTATAGAGAATACATGTGATAAAAAAACTCAAAAAACACACCACCAAAGTGTATCATCCAAAAGTAGAGACACAAAAAAAAAAAAGTCTAAAATAGAGCAGTAAGAAAGAATTAATAAGAGAGAGAGAGAGAGAGAGAACAATCACCTTTTCTTTGGAAGAGAATGTGAGACAAATAATAAAATTATATAAAAGAAAATGAGTAGAAAAATATTTAAAAGAAAATTTATAGTTGTAAACACCAAATTTATCCAAGTTACGCTATGTAATAGAGTAACATTAAATCATTATGTAATTTCATAATATAACATATAACAAACAAAGAAAATAAAATTAAAAAGATAAAAATTTAAAATATAACCAAATCATATCAATCTAAAGTAGAGTTAAACATAAAAATTCATCAATTTAAAGAATTAAACATCCACCAAATGAGATAATATATATATATATATATATATATATATATATATATATATAGAGAGAGAGAGAGAGAGAGAGAGAGAGAGAGAGAGAGAGAGTATTCACCTTGTGTGAGCAAAATATGGATTGAATGAAATAGAAAATAACAAATTTGTATAGTAAACAAACTGGAGAGAAGAAGAGTCAAGATAAGAGAAAGATGAAGGGATGGAGAAATTATAAGGTTAAGGCATAGAGTAGTAGGGAGATAAAAAAGTAAAAGTAAGTAAATGTTGGAGAAAGTGTAATTGTAAAGTGGCAAATTAAGAAGGAGAAAAATAATTAAAAAGGAAAGAAAATATTGAAAATAGGTTGATGATGTTGCTCAACAGGAGTAGCAATATTAGACTTTAGGCTTTAACTTTTAGATATATATAGATGGCATAATGGATTATCATATTAAACTTTGGGAGAAAATATATCAAGTTTCAAGTTATGCTTTAATTTTTCTAATGTTTCTTTGGACTAGAGATGAAACAAAGGTTGTAACGAAAGCTTTACCTATGTAGTTCTGAGTTCTTGTACACATCAGTGAAATTAACACCAAGAGCTGTTTCTTGTGCTATTGAAGTAACCTCCAACATCCAAGTTGCAGGATTATATCCATCTCTAATCTTAGGAACTCCGTTGATTTCCTTACGAAGCAAAATCCAAATATTTTGGTAACTATATATGTGACAAAAGTGGGTTGATATGTACATATCAATTGTTTATTTGCCTAACCTCAAAGTACTTAATCAGATGGGATGAGTGGCCGCCTAATGGACCTGCATATATTTGCTCTCCTCCCACTTTCAAAAGAAGTAGCTGAAATGCAACATTGAGCCGTTAGAGATGGCCCTTAAACATATATATACACATATGTGTGTGTATCTTACCTCATCAAAGGTGCCAAAAATATCAATGCTTGGCTGATGTATGGTGCAAAGCACTGTTCGTCCTGTGTCAACAGTGTTCCTCACTGTCCTCATTACTATTGCTGCTGCCCTGGCATCAAGGCCAGAGGTTGGCTCATCCATGAATATTATAGATGGGTTAGCAACAAGCTCAACTGCGATTGTCAGCCTCTTGCGCTGCTCAGTTGAGAGGCCACTCACATTGGGCAAGCCAACAAGTGCCTCCCTTAATGAGGTCAGTTCCACAAGCTCAATGACTTCCTCGATGAACATCTGCAGCTCAAAACCACAGTTTTAGTCTTGAATTTGCAGCTCAATATCCTATAATAACTGAATATAATTTTTTTTTTATTATCTTGAATTTGTTCAACTTTGCTCTAGTAGGTGTCAAATTAGAATGTGCAACACTCATTTGCCTGTCGTTATTTTTAAGTTTATTGTGCCCTCAATAAAAGAAAAGGAAGAAAATTTAGAAACGGTACCGCTCTTGTTAAAGAATCAACCTCAGGGGCTAACCGAAGCCACGCAGAATATAATAAAGATTCGTAGACAGTAACGTGTGGAGAATGGATATCAGTTTGTTCACAATATCCAGATATGCGAGCAAATGTTTCTTGCTTCTTTGGGTAGCCAGATATTGTGATGCTACCCTGGATATATCCGCTAGTTTTCCTTCCTGCCAAGACATCCATTAGTGTGGTCTTACCAGCACCACTAACACCCATTAGAGCTGTTAGGACTCCTGGCCTGAAAGCTCCACTTATACCCTTTAGTAGTTCAAGCCTATCCTCAAGAATACCTTGAGTTTTCATTTCCTGCGTGTATGTCAACAAAAGTGAATATTTTTTGGTTTCGGAATAATTTGAAATGACATATTCAAGTTTGTTGTTGATAGGAGTTATAGGATAACGAGAAGCAACAAAATCAATACATTGAAGTAGAAAAGGGTTATGAAATTCAAGAGAAAAAGACGAGTGTAAAATCACGATTATGTATGAATAAAACACTGATTATACACATAGTAATGACTTGAGAATTTGAGTACAAATATCCTGCCAAGTACAAGAGTACATTAAGGGTGCATCTAAATTGAAGATAGAAGGAACCTGTGGCATGTCTACAGCATATCTGATTTCATCGAAAGCAATTGATAGGGGTTCAAAAGGAAGAACCATTCCTCTCTTCCCATTTTGATAAGCTTCATCAATTCCACCTACTCTTGTAGATAATGACCTGGATGATACACTTCTTTGATCTTCAGCCCTTTGTTCTGTATTGTTATTACAGTAATTATTTATAATTTAAATACCACAAGTTAGAGACAGAGCATGAATCTGGGAGCTAATGACCCACCAGGGAAGCTCTTTCCTCTAGATGATAGCTCAATGAACTCTCCAGCTCTATTAGCATTTCTCTCAGTCAAGGCCTCTTTGGATAGTACTGTCTGAGGCTTACCAAAGGCTGCAGCAAAGTAATCCATTTATAAGAAAAATTAGTCCAATTTCGGAACTTGACAAGATATGAAGATAGAACTTACGACTGAGATACTGTAGAGCCAAAGTGAAAAGGAAGTTGAACAGGAAAATGTATCCAATCAAAGCTCCTACTCCAATCCAGTACCAATCTGCTTGTGGAAAAATCCCACGAGACTTCAAGACCAAAACTCCTAGTTGTTCTGAGGAATTAGGAGCCACCTATAATAAAAAAAACATTTCCACATAATTATTGGTCAATCTTTTATCCAATTTTTTTCTTAAAATTATTTTTTCTTTCTTAAAAATTTATAAAAGGACGCTTACATGTCTCCAACTCTTTCCTAGAAATTCATTCACAGCTATAGCATTCTGTCCATACATCAGCGGGGAGATCCAATAACCCCACAACCACCATTTCGGCACATTATCTGATGCAAAATGAAAACAAAAATAGAATTTAATCATTTATATCCAATTGGCATCAAGAATAGAAAACTCATTACCAGGATCTATTTATTTTATTACTTCACCTCGAGATATGATGAATCCTCCTAAAACCTGCACTACAAGGAGAGCGAATGACCCAACTGTGTTAGCGACAATCACATCCCTTCCTAATGCAGCCATTAATCGGAAAAGTCCAGATGCCATCAGGTTAATGAACAGGATTAAAAAGTACTGTTTGAAAAACCTGCCATTTGGAGCTTTGGTCAGAATCTGAAACCAAAATGTAAACTTAAATTTAAATTATGCTGCTTTCATTTTTTTTTTCCACCTTCGAATGTCTGGATCAAAGCCTATTACATAATAAGTCATCACCACCCAAATGGCAGATTCTACAAGGTTTATTGGAATCTTGAGGATCCATGTGGGTGTAGCGTAAGCCCACGAGGGATAGAAGAAAAGGTCTCTTTGCTTGTAAAAGACAGGAAGTTTCATGACGGCCATATTGAGCTCTGAAATTCCATTAAACATAGCTACAAGGGCCGTAAAAAAGAGAGCGCCCAAATAGATACCACCATCTGTCACTGTATCTCGATGCATCTCAGTTCGTAGAAATAAGGTCATCATTATAAAAGCTATGAGAGTGAGCTGAAAATGCAAGAAAATAAAAGGAACTATAAGGAGTAATCACTTAAATGTCGAATGCTTAAATTGTATTTTGTACCATCATGGAGGATGTTTATACAAAGTTTCAGTTTTTTTATGATAAGAGTATGAACTTCAAAAAAAAATTATTTTTATTCATTCAAGTTTTGAGATATACTGAAACTTAATTCCTCCCAACTTTACTCAAAATTGAAAATTTAAATGATTAAATACTCACTTGGCTCATTTTGAAGATGTAGACAAATGAGTTCCTCCTCATAAGCAAGAATTCTCTACTAACACAAGCTCTCAATAACTCTTTCTTGCTAACACCATACTTCTTAGTGGTTAAAACAGCAGGGTGGCCTTCGGACTTGTTAAATGGAATAGCAAGCTTGTCACCAAGTTTGCAACCAATGTCAAATGAGTGAAATGCTTTGGCAAATTCGTCCACATTAACAAACCTGTAAGGCTCATCTTTATTTGCCCAATACTGCTCTTGGTCTTTCCTTGATGTCACCTATTGCAGCCTCACAAAAAACAAAAAAAAACAATTTAAAAAAATTTCCAATGCTTTGCAGAACATAAGAAAAAAACTAGAAGTACCTCTTGTAAAAAGTCGGCAACTCCCTTCCTCTCGGGACATTTGAAACCCATGTATTCAAAAAACTCCAGCACATTTTCACGGGGACCTTGATACACAATTTGGCCATCTGAGAGAAGAATTATATCATCGAATAGTTCATAAGTTTCTGGAGGCGGTTGGAGAAGAGAGATTACTGCAGTTCCATTGAGAATACGGAGGGATTGCTTAAGTGAATTTACAATCTGAAAAGTTGTTGAGCTGTCCAAGCCAGTGGATATCTCATCCATGAACAATGCCCTTGCTGGTCCAACCAGCATCTCCCCTATATCATATATATATTGACCAGAAATTTCAAAGAATCATCTTAAAGTACATATCACAATTTACGGGTTTCAATTTGAGCAGGCAACATGAGAGTGCAATGTTGTGTTTTATGTATTACCTGTTGTGAGTCGTTTTTTCTGTCCACCAGAAATACCTCTTAACATTTCATCTCCCACTATAGTATCAGCGCAGACTTCAAGCCCCAAAATCTACAATGTCATAAAAGCAGAAAGCTTAAAATTGTACAGACAATCACATTGTTGTGCATATCTCCTAGATGGATTTTAAGGTGGTACCTTGATAACATAATCGGTAACAATACTGGTCTCCAGTCCTTCAAGTGCTGCTGCCTGAAGAATTTAAGCTATCAAGTTTTTTAGTAATGGCTAATGAAGATTGTTCTGTTCACCCCTTTCCAATAATTACTGCAAATTTATGAACTGTCAACAAATAATTCAAGGACAATTTGTTTGTGTCACCTTCATGTAGATATCAATATCAGGATCTGGCTTAATATTTGCTGCCTTCTCTCTTCTTAATAATTCTGCCAATATCTCTGCAAAATTTCCAAAATTTGAAATTCTAAATTCAAAACCTCAAACTCCTTGGCCAAACAGAATATCTTAAAATTGTTGGTGTTTAAACTGACCATAACGTTGTCCAACCCCTTGACATCTTGCTGCAAAAGTCAGTGTTTCTCTCACTGTCATTTCTCCTATGTGAAGATCATGTTGACTTATATAGGCTGATGTTCTTTGTGGAACAAACTCTTCCATTCCATGTCCATTGTACGTAACTCTTCCCAAAAACTAAAGTTCATTAATTACCATATCAGATCATAAGATAATTTTTAAAATCCACTCCTCATTACCACTCTTGGTGTTCCACCCTATACTCCACAAACTATAATTTTCCTTTTAATTTTGGCTACTTTAAAGCATTTTCATCGAAGGTGTTAAAAATGTTGAATGTTAATTTTTTTTAGCATTTTTTAAAATCTCAAAACATAAAAACCCATATTTATCAAAGGTGTCAAATCTTAAAAATTTTAGCAACTTGCTACAATGAGCATGGTTTTATTACTAACACCTCACTGTAGCAAGCTGCTACTTTTTTTATTCTTTTCTTTCTTTCCTTTTCACTCTCTCTCTCTTGCTGTTCGTCCCCTCTCTCTCTCACTCTCTTCTCCTCTTCATTTCCCTTTCTCTTTGCATCTCGAATTCGTGGGTCTTGGGTGTGGCCAAGTTGAGTTGGCATTCTAGAGGCGTCATTCTTGAGTCTGTGTGGTCGATGCTCTTGGCTGGGGTTGAGACCGGAGAGGCTGGGCCGCTGGGGTGGTGGTCATCGGAGAGGTTGGGGTGGGTTTTGGCTATGGTTTTGTGGTGGGTTTAGATCAGGATGAGTTTGATTTGATTTTGGTTCTTGATTTGGTTTTGGAATTGTGTTTTGGTTTTACAGTGCGAAGGAGGAAAGGGAGAGGAAAGTCAAGCCGCCGCCATGGAAGAAGATGACGACGGGGAGGAAAGTGGTGTCCGTGTCCGCATGGGCGGAGCTGTTATTGGATTGCCCCCCCTAATTTTTTTTATAAAAATATTATTATATTAATAGGTACTAAGTTTAACAATTTTGTTCAATAAAATTACACTTTGCCCCCCTTAATAATGCCATTAATTTTTTTGAGAGTAATCTTATAGCCAAAAACGTTTTTACAATATTTATACAAACTATTAAGGTAGCAAATTCTTATTAGTTCGTACACTTGCATAACTTTTTATATGTCAATAACCACTTATCACATTAGCAATTTGTAAAAATTTTGTAGTTTTAGCATTTTTCACCTTTTAAAGGACATAAAAAATTAATAGATTAAATCTAAAACAAAATATAAAAACTCAAAAAAATTAGCTCAACAACAAAAATTACCAATATAATAAAACTAAAAAAATTAAGTCCAATCAATATATTTTACCCAGAACAAACTACTTGGTCATTTAAAAAAATTTTAACAAAAATCCTTAGTAGTAAAAAAATAGACTCAAGGGTCGGAGCCACCGCACACAGCTAGCAGCAAAGTCGCCCCCCTAACTCCAAGTCCTGGCTCCATCCCTGCGTGTCCGTGTCCATGTCCATGGGAATGAAGAGGCGGAACGAGACCGGCGGTTGAGGTTGTGGTTGGTGTCTGTGGCTGTGATTGTGGGCGGTGGTGGCAGTAGATTTGTTGGTAGTGAAAGAGATGAGAAGGAGAATAAAAAATTAATATTTTAATGAAGTAGCAAAAAATATAAATTTTATGATGTTAGGTGTATTGTAAAATTAGGTGTTAAAATTGATAAAGTAGATTTTTGAAATGTTTAAAGCTAAAATTTTTGAAATCTTTGATGAGGATGCTTTTAGAAGTTCAAGTGATAGCTTAGTGGTTATAGCATCATTTGGAGTGTCCAAAGTGTGCGTGGTAGGAACCACCACCCCTCCCACTATCTACTTATCAAGAAAAAAAAAATGGCTCCATTATAAGAAGAAGAAAAAAAAAAGTGACTAATTGATGGAACATAATAATTCTTATTCAAATAATTTTACCCAAAATAAAGTAAATTCATCTGATATTTTACTTCCTTACCTTTAAATCTTTACCGAGTTTTCCAGCCAAAGCCAATAGTAATGTGGTCTTTCCAGAGCTTGGGGGGCCTAAAAGCAATGTCATTCTGCGAGAATTGGATGAACAAGATGGAAAATGAACCGTTTGGGAAGTGTAATCTAATATCATTGACACTATATATAATCACCTTTGAGGCTGGATGATGCCACTAACATCTCGAAGGATTGGTAAGGTTATCTTTCTACTTGGAAGAATGTGCAGATAATTTAAGAATCCCTTAGAGAAAGAGAATGGGAGAGAGATTTCAGAGTGAGTATATAACTATATATAGAGATGAAAGTCATAGTTACATGATACAACTATCTACAAACTTCATTTACCTCTAACATGTTGACAAGGAAGTTGAATATTGTAGGTAACGCTCTGCTTCCAATGTAAACTTCTGCCTCCACATTTAGGTGCTCAAACCGAACTTCGACAGTTGGAAGTTCAAGTCCAACTCTGAGTTTAAGTTTTTTTTTTTTTTTTTGAGAAAGGAGTTTAAGTTAAAAAGTTTAGTTGGTTTGATATAAATTTAAGGGCATATAGATGAAAGGAAGAAATTGATACTTCTAAAATTTTGGGGAAAATATTATTTACGTTCCTAAATTTTGCTTGAAGTTCATTTTTTGTCTCTAAAATTTTATTTTTTATTTTGTCATTAAATTATTGAAAACAATTCTACATTTAACCAATTTAGGCAGTTTCTTAAGGCCTCCAAATAAAAAAAAAGACCCAGTCATCTTTAGATAATACAATACCATATTTGTATAGCAATCTAAAGTAAAAATATATCCTATACTCAGTGACATTTTTATTTGGAAAAGTAGGGTACACCTCTAACTAAGAATGGAAGAAATCCATCTAGCCATTTTTTGCCCTCTCACATTTAAAAAAAGTCTTTCATCTTTTGGCAATCACTCATTAGTCATTATCAAATTACTCTTTTTCTCTTTCCATCCTAAATCTATTTTCACCCAAGATATTTAGAGTAAATAATTTTGCTTTAGTTTATTATACATTATGCTTTAATAAAATACTTAATAGTCATTTTGAGTCTAAAAAATAAAAAGAATGTATTTAAAATAAAAATTATAATATAGAAAGTTAAAGATACATGCTTTAATTGATAGTTAAATATAAGAAAATTCATTTAAATTATCATCTTAAACCTCAAATTGTATCAAATTGACTATGGGTAAACAGAAAGTACAAAATTATTGGTCACACGCATTATACAAAAGGTCTTTTCAAAGTTTTTGGATGAAAAAATAATTGTTTTCAAAAGTTTAGGAATTAAAAAATATTATTTATTTATTTTAGTTCAAATATAGACTATATAACTTTTTCAATAGTTTAAGGATGAAAAAAAATTGAAGTTTTAAGAACAAAAAATAAACTAAATGCAAACCTCAGGGATAAAAACAATAATTGCCAAAACAAATTTATGGAAAAATTACAATTTTCAAATATCAAAGATGAAAATAAATTTAGATCAAATTTCTAGAATGAAACAATTATAACCGACTAGCAACCTAGTGTTTCCAAAGGAGACATGAGAGTTTAGGTCCTCCTTTTCCAACTATCAAATTATCCAAGAAGCCAAAATCTCTATCATAAAAAATAGTAATAATAAAAAGCCAAAATCTCTTTTACAATATAAAGACTGAAACTTATTAATATTAATTCTAACCATGTTCTTAAAGCTAAAGCTAAAGAGACAGCATAAATGCATGAAAAATGATTCAAAGAGCACAAATTTAGATGCCAGGAATGGAATCTCCCAAAAACAAGAAGAAGAAGAAGAAGAAGAAGAAGAAAACAATTTCAATCACTGTATTTGAAATTATTGCTGGAAACACCAAAAAACCACAAGAATATATCAATTACGCACCGACATCATATCAGTTTAGAAGTCAAAGATGTGAAATTAAAAACGTAGATTGATGGAACTCACCGATCAATACGGTCCTTGAGCTTTAACAGGAACTTCTCATTATCTTCTTCTGCAATTTTCACCAACCTATCTAACAAAGCTTTTCTCTCCAATATTCCAAGACTCTTTATGTCAATCTCTCTAGCTTGACCCTCTGCACTAGTGAGCATACCTTTCCTCATACGTGAATATGTAGGCAGTCTCTCTAAAGCAGCCCATTTGAGAGCTTCTTCATCGTCTTCTTCTTCTCTAAAAGACCTCGTGAAAACTTCCATATCGTTGTTCCTCAACATGTTAGGACTGCTTGTGTGTGAACTACTACTACTACTTCTACCTCTGTATATGTCACTGCTCGAATTATAGTAGCAAGTTTTTGACGTATATATAATCAAACAAAACGTGCAAAGTCTTTTTGGTTTTTTAAATTCAAATGCAATAATGTACTCAACTTTTATGCATATATTTTATGCTGTGAAACAGCTCAGCATCTCACAGATGGTTTGGGATCAATAATTATCATATAGGTTTATTTAGCAAAAATAGAGGAGACATGCTAGGTACACTAATTTTGGCACAATCTTGTGCTACAACTCACTACATGACTAGTTATGATTGATAAAAATGTGTTAGTGGACCATGTGAGTATATACCGTTACTAATTACAACTCGCCATTTGGTGAATTGTGGCACAAAATTATGCCAAAATTGATGTCTCTAGCATTTCTCAAAAAAAAAAAAAAAAAAATAGAAGGTTTGGATGGCAAGATACCATGACACGTCTAAACGAAAGATGTTAACAAAAAGTGAATTAATGGTAAGTAATTTTAGTACTATGCAAAAAATCACAACTATCTTAAGAGGTAGACTATGATTAACTGTCTATCACTCTTAAGTAAAGTCAATTTTTTTTTTTTACCATTCACACTTTGTCATTGCTATATTACAATTATGGCAAGAAGATGTAAAAAAAGTGTAGTCTAAACTTTATTTAAAAATGAGCAGGTAGCATGGAAAAAATTTTCCTTTAAAAATATATATATTCTAAGAAATTATTGTTGGGTTTGGCCTACGTCTATTGTGGTGGAGCCCAGCGCCACAAGAAGGCGGTATCTAGCTTCACGACCAGATAAAAGTAATCAATTCCACGTAAAAGAAAGCATGAAAAGGTGGGCCTAGTGTCCTAATTCATAGAAACTGAATGATAAAAAATTAGCATCACAGTGTGGTAAAGTTCATGAAAAACCAAAAGAATGATAATTGATACGTTCGCGAATATCATCCACATATTGAAATTTTGAAAAAGAAGAAAGAGTAAAATGTGAGGATGCCCCATTTTTCATTTTTTGATGGTTGAGGATGCCCCATTATAGGTATTAAAATGTGTGATCTAGAATCTTGATTGATAAGCGTAGCTATAGCATAGAATCTGATGCGACAGCCAACCAGTGTTAATGAGTACTTGAGGATTAAGAGCTTGTGGTGCAATTTTACGCAACCAGAAACTGACATGGATTGAACGGACTGTTAGTAAACTGATAACGTACATACGAGTGACATCTACGTGAACTTTGGCTTGGGTGGAGGCTCCTTATCTGATTGACGAGTTTTGGTTGGTTATTTGGTTGGCTGGTCTTTTTTTTTTTTTTTTTTGGGTCAAATTGTATGTATCAGCATCATCAAAGGCTTACGTCATATTAAGATCCTCTAGATTGTATGGTTATTATTGAGTAGGAGCTAATATGAGTCTGTTTGGATAGAATTTATTGTTAAAAATTGAAAACATTGTAATAAAATAATTTTTAAATGTGTGAATAGTATCGTGAGATTCATTTTTAATAAAAAATTGTTGAAAAGTGAAGTTTGTGGGTTCCGTAAATAGTGCATAGAACACACTGATGTAATGAAAAGAGCTGAAAAGTCAACAATATACAGCTATTGTTCATGAACAATAGCATGATAAGGGATGACAATGGGGCGCGGTGGGGCCGAAGGATGGGATCTTCACCCCCGCCCCGTATAGATTTTTCTTGCCCCACCCCCGCCCCGCCCCGCAAGACGGGGAGAATTTCTTGCCCCATCCCCACCCCTTAAAGGCCCACGAAGACCCGTGAAGCCTTGTCCTACATCGTAAAACTTTATTTCTTGTTAATTTTCTCTATAACTATTACCATTTTTTCAAATAAAATGACATGTTTCAATATTAAAAATATACTTGAAATTATAAATAAATTTATCGTATCAAATCAAACTAATTTTTAGCAAAAACTAAATAATATTATCTAAATGTTTAACAAGACAATGTCACCACAAAAATCTCATATTATGTCAATGATGAAAAGTAAGTTGAGAAAGACATATGAATCATGAATAAAAAGACAAAAAAAAAAAAAAGAGTTAAACTTGATACCTTATTTTTAACTTTGCTTGAGAGAAAAGACAGGTAGAACTACGTTAGGTAAAATAAAATAAGTTAATGATATTTTTGTTTAAATAGTAAGATTTTAGAATATGAAAAAATTACAACTTAATCCTTATTAACGAGGGATGGGGTGGGGTGGGTCTAAAAAGTGTAAATCCATCCCCGCCCCGTTCTGTGGTGCAGATCTAAAATCTCACCCTATCCCTGCCCATCATCTTTGCGGGCGGGGAAAACCCGCACGGGGCGAAGCAGGGAGGGGTGAATCAAGCGGGGCGGGGAAAAATTGTCATCCCTAAGCATGAACAGTAAAAATTGTCCCCCCTCATGCGTGCAGCAGCAGAAGAAAAAAAAGAAGAAGAAGAATAAGGAAATGTAATGTACAAAATGCAGACGCCAATAAGTTGGATCCAAACGCCACTTATATGGAGGGAGGGCAAGGTAGAGATTTCACTCCCTAAAATCGGCTAGAATGGAGACTAGCACACGAGAAGAGAGCATATGTATAGATTACCAATTATGAGGTCAATCTGGCATGCCGTTCACTACCAGCGATGTAGACATGATTCTTAAGATGCTAAACAAGGAATTAGATTGATGAAGGTCGAATTAATTGCATACACAACTTTCTACTCACTCAGCATTTAGGGTCTGTTTGGTTGAAGGAATAGAAAAGTGGGAAGATAGAAAATGGTGGAAGAATGGAAAAGTAGGAGAATAGAAAAGATTTTATTTTCTCTCCTACTTGTTTGGTTGGGAGTGGAAAAGTAGAAGGATGGAAAAAATGGATTTGAAAAAATTTACTTATATACCTTTGTTAAATAATGATGCCCAATTAAAACAAAAAAGTGACAAATAACCACAAAAAAGAGCAATCACCTAAATTTATTAAAAAAAATAAAAATCATGTCCCAAAAAAAATCACGTCTAGTTAAAAAAAAAAAACAACTATCATGCCCAGCCTAGAAAATCAAAAGAAAAAAAAAAAGGAAAGAAAAGACAATGTTATTGCTAAAAGAAGAAGAAGAAGAAGAAGAAGAAGAAGAAGAAGAAAAAAGGTGGGAAAAGCTAACCAGATCAAAGAAGGATGGAGGAATGGGTTTTAGGGATTTAAGGGCATTTAATATAGTTACGTTAGCTAAATAAGGGTGGAGGTTGCTGCATGATGATAGCTCTTTAGTTTATCGATGCCTTAAAGCTAGATATTTTCCTAAAACTCATTTATTTGATGCCAAGGAATCCCCAAATTGCTCCTTTGTGTGGAAGAGTATTGTCGATGCTTTGCCTGTCTTGAAGTCGGGATGTTGTTGGAGAGTTGGGAATGGGCTCTCCATTCGGGTTTTAAGGGATAAATGGATACCGAACTACCCAACAAATGCGCCTTTGTTTCCGGTCAAAGATGAGGTTCGAGAGGTGACAGTGGCTGAATTAATTGATCAAGAATTGCATGATTGGAGATCTGAATTTATTATGAACATGTTTGAGCAAGTGGATGCGGAAGCCATTTGTAGAATCCAGCTTAGCCGAAGAGATGTGAAAGACACTATGACCTAGCTACATCATAAATAGGGGTTGTTTACTGTCAAGTCCACATATAAGGTAGCGAAGGAAGTTTTGCACGGAGGAGATAAACTGAGAGCTCAAGGGGATGTGTGGGGAGAAGAGTGTGGACTACATTATGGAAGCTTCGTATTCCAAATAAGATTAAAGTGTTTGGGTGGAGAGCTTGCAATGATATCTTGCCAACAAAACTAAATTTGTCAAAACTAAAAATAATTGAGCATGCGATGTGTCCTATATGTATGAGATTTCTAGAGTCTGCGATCCATGCTTTGTGGGAATGTGAGGCGGCCAAGGATGTGTGGGATGGTAGTTTGAAAATTCTGTATAAGGGGGTCTTGGGTTTGGCTGATATTCTTCACCTAATGGAGTATTTGTTGGATCGGGTTGAGGTACATGCTATGGAGGAGGTCTTGGTTCAAGCCAGGTTGATTTGGAATCGTAGAAACCGAGTTGTACAGGAAGGGAAGTTCCATGATCTGAGATGGTTGATTATTCGAGCAAGAGAGCTGTTAGAGGAGTTTCGAACTGCCCAAGACCAGATGAGAATCGAACCAGTGATGCAGCAAGCTCGAGATACCTGGCAGCCTCCTCCACAATCGATATTCAAGCTTAATTTTGATGCAGTAGTGTTTTCAGGCCTCAACAGATTTGGGTATGGTGCAATTATACGCAATGAGAAAGGTGAGTTTATGGCAGCCATGGCAGCTAAGGGTCTAGAAGTGTTTTGTAGTGAGGAAGCTGAACTACTTGTGGTGTAGAAAGGCGATTGTGTTTGCGGTGGATGCTGGCTTCTCTGAATTAGTTATTGAAGGAGATAACAGTTTGGCTATGACAGTTATTTCAACCCCGAAGATTGATCATTCAATGCTTGGGAATGTGGTTGGGCATATTCAACACTTGCTTAGAAATTTGCATTGGGTAAGGGTTGATTGTATTAGGAGAGGGGGGAATCGGGTTGCTCATGTATTAGCTCAATTCGCTAGGAATATTTCTAAGGATATGTATTGGATGGAAGATGTGCCTCCAATAGCTAGAGAAGCTTTGTACCAAGATGCTAATTTTTCTGATTAATTGAATGATATGCTTCCATTTCAAAAAAAAAAAAAAAAAAGTTTAATGACCAAATTTTATTAGATGGTTCTAAGGTCTTTGGAACTAGAAACAGCCTTATATATGCCTATGTCATGCATGCATGAATTAAAAAAAAAAAAAATTAAAAGCTATATTTTGTCCATAAAAGATAAGAACAAAGATTCATCCCACAGTACAATCTGAAATTCATCCCATGACCTCCTAATGGCTTAGATCCTAATATTTAGAGCTAAACAATTATCTCTCAATTGGAAACTTATTCGGCAACTAACCAACCACTCCTATGAGTATGGTGATAACAACGATAGGAACTAACAATAGATTACAAAATCAAAATAATAATAGAATGATAAATTAATTAAAGATGAGAATAAGGCCGCAAAATTTTTATGTTTCATGTGGCTAAAGAAGAATGTAATATTTATAGGAGATGAGAGGCCTGAGAGAGAGAGATTGTTTTCCAATTTTTTTCTTTGGAAAATAAGCCTTATTTTTATTAAGGTTTTTTGTTGAGTAAAGATAGTTTTTCGTTGACCAATTTTTTTGTGCTACAAAACATTGGAAAATGTGGAAAACTATCTTTACAGAATGTTTTCCAACAAAACAAACAAAGCGTAAGTTACTATTGGAAAACTTACCATGTATGCTTTTTTGGATTTAGATCCTCTAGACTTCCTAGGGTACTCTACCAATAAATTTCCTTAAATCCTAACCATTCTTTTATAATTTAAGAGTCTAAATTCTGTCATGTCAGCATTCCACTAATAATACTTTTAAAATAATATAATAATGTTGCAAACAAAACAATTAAGATTATTATTAGTGGAATGCTGACATAGCAAAATCTAGACCATTAAATCATTAAAGAATGGTTAAGATTTAAGGAAATTTATTTGGTGGAGTATCCTAGGAAATCTCGAGGATCTGAATCCTACTTTTAAAGATGTCTACTTTATGGTTTTAATTTTCAAATTGAACAAGCCCGATGCCTTGGAAGATGGTATCAAACTCAAATTGCATTTGAAAATTCCCATTTTGATATTTTGATCAATTGTATTTTATTCAAGGGAGATTTTAACAATCCAAGCTTATCAAATTGAAACTCATCATAAGATTATTCCAACGACTCCTTATTTAGGCTAATCCATGATCATTTGATTACAACTCAATTCAATTAGGATTAAATTACAATTAAGCTTTAGAACACATTTATCTAAAAATAAAAGTGTTGAGCATTTTTTTCATTGTTTTTGTGATATCTTACTTGTTTTAAGTCTGCTTTGGGTATGCGAGTTGTTGTTTTAAAGGTAAGTCAAGAGATCTATAATATGGGTTCAAATTTGTTCCAATAGAAGGTTTGAATTTTCAGTCAAAGTTTGGTCCGTTTGGATACAGCTGAAAACTAAAAATTTAAACTGAAAATTGAAAAACACTGTAGCAAAATAATTTTTTAATGTGTAAAAAATACTGTTCATACCTAAAATTACTGTTCATAGCCTAAAATCACTGTTCACGGCCAATGAACAGTTACAGGTGTGCGTCCAACAAAAAAAAAAAGGGCTGAAACGCAGACGCACTGCATTTCAGCCCAATCCAAACCCATCCTTGATCGGGGTAAATTAAATTGTTTTTTGCATTCCCTTGATCCCAAGGTCAAAATTGTAATTTTTGCAATTTGTAGGTTCAAATTGGAATATTTGACACACAAAACAAGAGCAGACAAAATACAATATTGATATTACCCTTCACATGTAGATCAAACCAGCAATCCTGATATTGACAGAAGTAAATGTACGTTACTATTGGAAGATTATATTGACTATCCTCAAATAATGATATTTTGACAAGGACCCTAGTATATATTTTCATAGATACATCTAGAATGTTTGAATTTAGGCATATTAATTAATTATCAAATTTTAAAATAATGCAAGATGTTTGTTGGGAAACAGTTTATTTTGCTGAAGCTAAAAAAATTTTGTTGAAAATGTAGAAATTAGATTATAAAATAAGCTGAATAGTAGAACCTATGAATAGTATCAAAAAGTACAGCGAGACCAATGAATAATAATAAAAATAAGCTAAAAGTATAGATAAGTTGGATTTTTCAGCTCATTCCAAACGGATGTTTAATATATATATATATATATTTGTACCAAAAATAAAAAAAACATTCATTTCTTTTGAAAGTTAAAGGCCTTGATAGACAAGGCAAATATGAATCCAAAGAGCACTGGAATCCCAACAATCACTGCTGCAACGACGCCCAAAAAGTCATTTCTAAAGCCAAAGTAATTCCTTACAAAATCTTCCACAGTTTCACCAGACTCAAGTAAGTCCTTTACATCTCCATATTGTGAAGCAAACAATCCATACAAGGTCCAAGCAACAGGGCAAGCCCAATAGTACCATCTCCACCATATTGGAATTCTCTGTCATAAAAAGAAAGTTTAGTCCTAATGGTTTCATTTTGTGTGTATATGTAATATGCAAATGTGCATAGTCTGTATATGTATGTGTGTAGAATATTAGTAGTTACCGTTTGGGGGACAATGAATCCTGAGAAAAGGTTCCATATTGCATAGAAGGCAGATGAAACTATGCTCCCAATGTGGTGGTTGGGAGTAAGAGCCACAGTCATCATCCCATATAATGTAAAGTATAATAAGGTGAAATACATGAAGAAAAGATACCATAAGAACTTGCTAACTGTCCATTCGAATGCCATCATGGCATAGACTATAACCCCATAAATGACAGTTTGAAGAAAAATGTATGGAAGCTCAATAACAACCTACAAAAGAATGGGACTTGGTTAGGATCATTGTCATGAGTTCAAGTGTTCAACAGGACAGCCTAGACAAAATAAACACAAAACATGTTGCTCTTCGCTTCTTCTTTTTTTTTTTTTTTTTTTTGAGGGAAAGATATCATTGGAATGCATGATAGATCAATTCTAGAATTCTTTATAACTAGCATCTAATATTTGTATTTTCCTATAGATTTTCAATTTCATATAATATTTATTGTGCAAAAGAAAAATACTAATTTAATAAGCAAAGAAATTTTTCTATGGTTTGGCAACACACCCATGTCAACAAGTAATGAAGAGGAGAAAATTACAATAAAACAATATGGAGATTACAATAGTGGCACAAAATCTCTCTCAGAAAATGGTAGAGGAGAGCAATTAATGCATTGGTAAGAAAGAGTGAGTTGTTCAATGTTGATGGCATTAAAAATGGTAGAGGAAAACCCAAAATAACATTAGTAGAAGTAATAAAAATAAAATAAAAAAGACTTTTCAAGTAAGAATGTAACAGTGAATATGACTTCAGATAATAGAATAATAAAAAAAAAGATACATGTGGCTGACCCTAACCTACCCATTATGGATCTATAACCGACTCCAAAAATTTGGGATTAAGTCTTCTTGTTGCGTTGAAATTTCAAGTTTATTTCACTTTAAATTTTACAAAAAATATGGCTTTATTATTGGATAGTAAATTGTAATAATTAACTCAAAATTTGGAATGTGAGCTTAATATGAGCTTAATAAGGATTTTGAATTTCTGTAAGTGCTTGTAGGGTGTAGGGGACAAAGACCAATATTCAAGTTTTCAGAATGAAGTTTTACACACATATACACTTAAATTAGATTATAGTATAATTTATATTTTATATTTTAAAAAAAGGTTTCTAAATTTAGACAACCATGGTTGATTATATTAAAAAGCTATGTGATGTCAATATGTATCATAGAGAGTCCATTTAATTCATGGTTGTGATTTCATTTCCTAAATATAACAATCTACCAAGCACTACAACAAAATGTATTTTTAGTGAGGAAAAAATTCGTCACTAAAAGTCCAGTTTTTCGTCACTAAGAACCTTAAGCGTCATTTTACTTAAAATTTTAAATGACATGGTACTATATATATATATATATATGTATATATATATATATATAGTATTTAATTTGAACTATGAAATAGATCTAATTCAAATGGAGAATGCTTTTCGCCTTTAAATTGATCAATTTTCTACAGGAAAGTCTAATACAAAACAAGAAATGTTACTTGTCCAATGGCATATGGCAGAGCTGAATACATTCCAGCCGCTCTTTCTCTGTAAAAGACTGTTCTCTCAGTAGCCACAACTGGCTGCACAGACGTGCCATTTTGTACCCCAATGTAGACAACGGCAGTGTACATAGAACCCATTGCATTGAACAGGTCTTGTTGCTTTGTCCTGTGATTCCCAAAAACAAGTTAGTACATATTAGTCACTCTTGAGGTTTAACGTTTTTAGATTCAATTTTCATGCCTTGGGTTATAAGTTATTTGCAATATACCTTTTGGAACCAAGATCCCAAAATATCATCCCAAACAACAAAGCTATGATTGTTGTGAATAACAGTCTCACAGCATTATAAGATGGGTTTCGCCAGTAAGAGCACTGCTGTTTCCACAGGCAAGCGATGCATTGTTCGAAGAAAGATTGTGAATAATGAGTAGGGAAGAATAGATCTTTGGAACCCAGTGGGGGTGTACTTAGTTCCCTGATCAATGCTTTGTTTCTCCTGAATCATTGTTCTTTAAGTATTAATAGTGAAATATGAAATCCCATATACAAGAACAATATAAGGAAAAAATTTCTAATGTGAAAATCTTCAACCCACTAGGTAAAAATTTACGTGTTTTTAGTTATGTGACATATTTAATAGTCATGTGATTTATTTAAACTAGTTGCAGACCCATATGATGCGTGAAAATATATGACTATTTTGTAATGTGGTATAATGTATGATTTATTCTATAAAACGTACCGGAAATATTATTTCTAACATATGTGCATTTGATCGATATTATTCCATTATTTTTTTTTTTTGAGATAAAAGATAGAAATAATATTCTTTTTTCAAGTGATCTATACTATTCAAAGTTTTGTATAGTGTTTTATGGTTTTTTTTTTCAACAATTAAAAATTTTAAGTTCCAAAATTAATTATTTGAATTTCTCATTCTCTTAAAAAGATTATCATGACAACCAAATTTCATCACAAATTTGTAATTGATATTACTTAAATAATTTATAGAGACATTCAAATACATATTCATCTCACTTCTAAAATATCTAAAAGTTAATTCAAACCAAAACTATAAAAGGGATAGAGAGTACATGTAATAAATAACTCAAAAAACACACCGCTATAGTGTATCATCCAAAAGTGGAGACACAAA